>NW_015666548.1:15871-27320 GCF_001515625.1 Sinocyclocheilus rhinocerous
ATATATATATATATATTAGGAGCAATTTTAACATGTTTTCATATGTTTGCACAGGGCCAGGAGGATGATGAAAGCTCTTTAGCCTTGAGAGAAGTCACTAAACATCTTTACACTCGTCTGCAAGAGATGGAAAGGAGACACCAGGAGGAGAAAGACAGACTACAGGTCAGAAACTAAATTAAAAATACCAGGAAAATTAATATAATTGTGATATAATATGTCTTGCCTTTTCTAAACTGAGCACTTTATTTTTTTAAACTTTCATTAGGCGGAAAACATTGAATTTCAGCGGCGGTTTCTAGAGGAGCATAACTCCCGCATACAGAAGGCAGAAACCAAGGAGGAGGAACAGGGCAAAAAGGTGGAAGAGATGCAGAAGCTTATGCGTAGTTTGGAGCTGGAAAATACCACGCTACGAGAAAAATTGGCCACTAGCGAGGCTGAACTTGAGAAACTGCGAGGACTGAAGAAAACGGATAGTGAGGACAGGTGAGGCCTTTGTTTTTGCTGACCCAAATTGCTACTGTTCATTTATACATAATTTAAAAAAAAAATTTATTTAGTCATTTATCAGACGCTTTTATCCAAAGCGACTTACAAATGAGGACAACAGAAGCAATCAATTGTAGTATTAAAACAACTAAAAACAGATCCAAAACTAAAAGCTAAAACTTTATAAATACTACCTATACACAGAGGTGTGACCAAGTCGTTGTTTTGCAAGTCACAAGTAAGTCTCGAGTCTTTGCATTCAAGTCTCGAGTCAAGTCCCGAGTCAAGACAGACAAGTCCAAAGTCAAGACTCGAGTCAAGACAGGCAAGTCCAAGTCGAGTTGCAAGTCCTCAACTTTTAGCTTCAAGTCTTAAACAAGTCATTAGTGCTCTTTGCCCAAATTAGTGTCTCAGTATTAATTACCATATCAAATGTATAGTAATTTATATCAGGAAGGCAGGTAGAATATGTTTGACATAGTTCAATTTCATGTGAGATGGGTGCCCTTAGTAAAACTACTCAAGTTCAGTTTAGGGATTGTGCCAAAATATAAAAGCAGTGGAAAAAAAAACAAAAAAAAACGATTTTATTAGTAACAGAATAGCTAAAACAACAGAATTTCATAGAAATACAGCTGCAACATACTTTGCATGTGTGCTTAAGAATATATGCTTCTGGTGTTATATCTAAGCCAATGAGCCATTATTTGGAACACTAAAGTCTCAAACACTAAAGTCTCAAAACCAAAGAGATATTCTTTATAAAAGTTCAGAGTTAACCACTTTTTTTATTGGTCTTATGAAGTATTCTAATTTGTTGGTGGGTTTTTGTTAAATGTGAGCCAAAATCATCACAATTAAAAGAACCAAAGACTTAAACTACTTCAGTCTGTGTGCATTGCATTTATTTAATACACGAGTTTCACAATTTGAGTTGAATTACTGAAATAAATGAACTTTTCCACGACATTCTAATTTATTGAGATGCACCTGTATATGTATGTATGTATGTATGTATATATATATATATATATACATACACATTTATAAATTCAATATATATATTATTTCATTTCCATTTAGTTTGTTGACGTATTAAAATAACTCAAATTAAATAAAGCTAAAAACTTAATAAAATACCTATACAGACATAATAAATTCAGACATAATTTAAAAATAAATAACAAATACAAATAATACAAATCAAATGACAGTAGTTTATCAGTAAATCCTAAACAATAACACTGTCAAACATACATGCTAAAAAACAACTTACTTACACATAGTAAGAAATGGTTATAAAAACTTAAACAGAAGCGAAACAAGTAATAGGATAACAAAATGCATTGTTCTCATATGTTTAACTGTTTCCTTGGCTACGTTAAATATTTTCCACCTGCAATTTAGTAAGCTATACATAATGCATTGCTTTCATATGTTTAATGTTTCCTTGGCTACTTTAAATATTTTCCACCTGCAATTTAGTAAGCAATAAATTGGCCTAATTACAGCTCTATTAAGTTGCATTGTGCTGCCATAGAAACTCATCTTTCAATGTCACGCCTCTCACATAGAATTCGACTTTGACTGATTCTCATACGTTAAAAGCAGACTCACCCTCTACGTTGCTAATTGCTTCTGTGTTGCATGTAAGTGTCATTTGTGAGTGTGTAGACGTGTAACATACAGGTTTTCTGTACTGCAGGTCTGAACAACTGAAAAAGGAGCTGGCAACTCTGAAGGATAAGAACCACAACTTAGATGACATGCTCAAAAGTCAACAAAGGAAAGTCAGGAACATGATCGAACAGGTAATAATTACTGTGGATATTTGGAGAAACACCCAATCACAGAGACAAATCATTAAATGACATTTGCAAACCATTTTATATATGTAATATAATTATTTATATTCAATGATGAATAATTTAGGGAGTGATCATGAAAAATGCAGTGGGAGGAGAGAGGCTATGTATAAATGTATCAATCATAATTTAAACAGTACTTTTTTAAATGTATTAATACAATTAAATAATATATTAATATAATTTAAAAGGAAAATAAAATAAAATAAAATAAAATTAATTGAAAATTAAAATAAACATTAAATATTAAAATATAAAAATATTTAATAAATCATTAAATAACATTTAACATTAAATGAAATAGAAAAACCTAAACTTGATGTACTAAAATAACTAAAGCCAAAACTGAAAAAAAATTAATAAAAGCTATATAGTAAAAATAATAAAATGTGACAAAAAGATATATATATATATATATATAGATATATATAGATAGATAGATAGATAAAATACTCATGCTGAATTAAAGAAATATGCTCATAAAGAACAAAAAAGAAGGAGAGAGGACAAGGTAAAATTAAAAAGAAACATCAGGAAGATTTTTGAGATTCTCAAAAATAAACCGGTCGTGCATTATATAGAGAGTTTGCTCAGAGATGAGAAGTGAAACTCAACCTCAGTCATAAATAAAAGATTCTGTCATTTCCCTGCTGCTCAACCTCGGTGCACTTTAGATCTCATGTTACACATAATGGCTTCATCCATGAACACTGAAATCACAGATGCAAGCAAAGCATTATGCTTCAGAAATCCAGCTCTATTAAATTTTTCTGTAGATTATTCAAGTTTTATTTCAACTTCATTTTAAACCTTAAAATCAGTTTGAATGTGATAAGTGCTTGCATTAATTCATTCATATGTCCAAATATGTTAACAGGTGCAAAATTCACGAACCATAATGGAGCAAAGAGACCGGCTGATCGGAGACCTCAAAGAGAGGGTGGCTTTCCTCGAAGCTGAGGTCAGCGCCTGAGTTATTTCAAAGAGCTGCTTTATTTTTTCTACTTTTCACTGTGCGACTGTAACATATCAAATGTGTCCTACAGAACAGAGAGATCCATGACCGGATGGAGTTTTATTTGGGCAACCAAGTGTCTAAACCATATAACTCAGACATGGGGTCCAAGGTTGTCTACAGGTATTTCTTTCTTAAAATAAATACTTACAACATATCTCCTCATTTATACAACATCATAAAACCATGTTGTTTTTGACCATGTCTATCAAGCTCCAAAAGCACCAAGTATGAGAAATATTGCAAAAGCATAAAAACATTCTGGACAAGGCATTTGGTTATTCAAAAAAGTATTTGTCATTTTGTATTATAGCAAACCTCTGACGCCAACAAGCCCTGGAAACAAGTCTATGCCATTCATTAAAGTGGTCGAGATCAAGTCCTGAACAACAGATGAAGACAGCTGATGAAGAGAGAGAGAGTGGTTGAGTGAGAGACACATTGTAAAAGAAGTAACCAGTATTCCTTCTCTCTCAACGTTTATGCAGCATCCCTCTGTTTATCACGAGTAGCACTTGAGGTGCTTTGTATAATATAAATACATAAATATAAATATAATTGATTTGCAGATCATATACTGCGTTTTTATACCTTAAGCAACTTATTAATAGTAGTAGATGTAAGTGGTGATATTCATATTTCCTACAGATCTGTCAATATATCTGTTTCATGTATAGAATCTAATAATGCAGCCATTGTATAAATATTGTGACTGACAGCCACTTTTAGTAATCTGATAAAGCCAATTAATGTATATTCTATATATCTTAAAATCCATAACAAACAATATTACTGTGCTTCTTATGTATCTGTGTATGTACATATACTCTGATATACAGTTCTGAATTTACTGTACCTTGCAAAGCTGTCTTTCCCCTTTGGGAACTGTAATTGTATTGTGTTTTGAAGAACTTTTTTTTCTGTTACTGTATATTCAGTGCTTAACTCTACCTTTCCATCCATCTCTTATTAAATGTGAAAAATGTGTTACTGTAGATGGAATTGTAGTGCTATGCACATTTCTCTGGTATTGTGTTTTACCTGGTATGTGTATTTATCGTAAGGGCTAAACAATAAAAAGTATTTAAGATTGCTCACAGTATGTGCAAAACAATGACACTTTTTTTTCCTAATAACTGTGATAAGATTCTGGTAAATAAATGGTAAATTTATTTATTTACTTACCAATTGAAGACATTTTAGTGCATTATAATTTTCCAGTTTTCCCTACAACATTCACTTCATGTCCAAAAATATGTGGACACCTGAATTCCACGCTTGAATTTATCAAACATTTATTTTCAAAACCACTGGTTGTTGGAATATGGATGAAAGAATGTCATTGTATGCTGTAGTATTAAGATTTATCTTCGCTGAAATAACCCGTTAATTAGAAGTGAGCGTCTGTGTGCACACACTTTCGGTCGTGTAGTGTATAATACAGCCATCCGATCATTCTCGGTCTTTGTCCGGTGCTCGGAAGAACTCCGCGCAGACCACTAGCGACATCTAGTGATGTAACTGCACTTAAACAAATGCTGCTGTCTCATGAAATTCGAACAGATTGCTGAAAATACAAGCAAAACTCGACACAGTTGTTAATGCCACTATAATCAAATCTCTGTAAAAGTTTGAAAATGGATAATCCCAAATAAAATGAATTTTCAGCATCATTACTCCAGTCTTCAGTGTCACATCCTTCAGAAATCATTCTAATATGCTGATTTGCTGCTCAAGAAACCTTTTTTAATTATTATTATTATCAATATTTAAAACAGTTGAGTAAATTTTTTCAGGATTCTTTGATGAATAGAATGATCCAAAGATCAGTATTTATGTGAAATAAAAAGCTTTTGTAACACATTATACATGTGAATGAAACATACACTGCACAGAGTGTTTAGCGCTCCGCGATATTCATCTCGCCTTATTCTGGGTCCGAATAAAACATCAGATCATGCACAGACTATCCTGTCTCTTTGAATTTAAATCTATATTTTAAATTCAGGTCCCCCGCGTAATCTACGCCCCTGGTTACAAGTAACTAGTTTTAAACAAAATATTCGTATGTAAATGGTGACTTGGCCCCAAACAAGTTAACCTACCGACCTACTGCTAAATTTGCAACCATGTTACCTATTCTGTTCTTATTTATTGTTTATTCTAAATAAATAAGTTAATGTAAAATTAGTTTCAAGGTCCTTATTCACAGAATATGTAGGCTATGTCATAAGTATTTTTTGACATCAGTATCAATGATCAGGTAGGTTTTTGCATTACAAATACCCACTACAGCTAGAGGGTGACATTATATATTGCATAATTGTGTTTTAAGTTGTTATATGTACATGCGTACGTTGTCGTCACGTGATTGAGCTCTGAGCGTGAAGCCGCAGTGGCTGTGATAAACCACGTGACGCGGTGATCCGGGTGTCAGAGTGGAAGAGAAACAGGTAAATTTTGAGTCTCTCGCTTATTGTCTGCGCGAGTCGGTTCGGTCTTGTAGTTGGTTTTGAGGAATCGATTTAGGACGCGAAATAGTTCGTTTTTTGTTTCCGTCTGATAAGGAGGTCGACAATAAAGCCTCCGTCGGTCGGCGTTATCTCCACGTTTCTGACATCCAGCCGGGTCTTTGGTTAGTACCTCGCCTGTTGTTCATTTTTATCATTCGGGGCCTGTAGGCCTCGGTGAAGCCTCGGTGTCGAGTGTGCAGGTGAACCGACGGGAGTGCGCCTCACCCCGGGGGGCGTGTGCCTTCCAGTTGTGCAAACGCAAATTATTATCTTGTCGATTAATCTAACGTACGATTTACCCACGTAGTCTTTCCACTGCGCTGAGAAACCATATAGTTGATTAGCATCCGGAAAACTAATTTTTGGCCAGCAGCAGCATCATGATGCCCGATAACCGGCCATGAGGTTATTAGACGCGGCCAGAGCGGAAGCCACCCATCATCTAACGTTAGATCTCGTCTATTTTATTTAACGTATCAACAATCTTTTAAGACTATTAAAACAGTGTGTATGTGTTCATATCGTATCGTTAGATCTGCGTGTTTGAGTTTATACCGAGTTGCTTTTCCAAGGCCCATCGCCTCGACTTATCAATCATAGTCCTTCATCTCTTAAGGTTTTTTTATATTATTAACTAAGTTTAATAGCTTACAGTTTTGCTTACTTTTTAGCCGGTACGTTAATATGGGATTCCCAGGATGTAGAGCACAACAGGTAAAGTAGTTTACCTGTTGGATGCTTATTTTAAAGATTGGATACTTTAGGCAATGTTTTATGTTCCAGTGCATGGAAATGAATGCCTTTTATGTGCTTCTATTCCTAGACATTTCCCTTGTTGTATATCTACTTGCGCATCTGGTGTTTTAATTACAGTACGGATTGGTGTGAGTGCTCAAGAAATATGAAATGACGTGCTGACACTTTCACCCATGGACTGTGTGATTGTGTTCACGTCTCCAACATGGTCTCTGTTTGACAGTATCATCCTCGCCCTCACCCCGTTCAGAGGCCGTTGAGGGTGTTTTTGTTAAGCTGTGTCCGTTAAAGCACGTCGTCCGTCTGTTTTCCCGCGGCTGGTCCCGCGTGTTTCTGTCACGCCTGCTGATTCCGTGCGCTTTCTAAAGCGCGCAGTTGCTTTCGGCCACCACATGCCCTGCATTTCCTCATGCGCAGAGCAGCTACACTGGGCTGTTTGGCATAACCACACATACAATATTTCACAACATGCAGCAGGTAGATTGCTTTTGGTGTCATTTTAGCGAAATTTCAAGCGTTGCGGTTTTTTTTGTTTTTTTTTTAAGAAATAAAAACTAGCCGAGGATGTTGAGCTCCGGAAGCGCGTACATGGTTGACCTGTTGCGGCTTGACTTGTAAACATCATAAGGTCTTGTTTTTCACGTGCGATAATTGCGCAAAGCTTTCGAAATTCTTGGAACTTAATTTCTGTTGGTGTTCCTGTAAACTTCGGCCGTCTTTTTATGGGTAGAGCGTCAGGCATGTGACTGTTTACTTCCAGTTTTGGCTTATCAAAATGGCCACACAAGGTGTAACGTGTTTGTTTGCATGCATGTTTTATGTTAATATGGCTTGTCAAGACCATGTGATGTTTTTATGATTGTTGTTTATTTTTGACGAGTTGTCAGTAACATTTCTTCTACCTGTTTCTCTTTTAAAGGCGTTATTCCTTTGTAAATACTGTTATTTGTATATACTGTAAATGATGACTTCAGTGGGCGGAAGCCGGACCCGGGGCAACTGGGAGCAGACGCAGGGTCAGACACAGAGCCAGTCACAGCACAAGCAGAGGCCCCAGGTAAGTTTTTGATTACTTATAGTGATTGGATTAGTTATGTCACACTTCAAAGCCCCTTTAGCCCACCCCAATAAAACTGGCTACCAGAAACTGGAAACGGCATAAATGAATGTGTAAAATAAAAAATAACATGTTTATATGTAAATAAGTTGAAAAATGTTGAATGAGGTACTTGATTTGACTCTTTCCATCTACACAATGTATTTATAGATGTTATAATTGTTCATGACTGAATTATGACATTGTTATAACTTTTGACAGGTGCATCAAAACTAGGTCTTAAAATCCTGAATTAATTAGTTTGCAGGTTAAAATATCTTCTTAAAACTAAAAAGATCAAATCTGTTGTGAATTTATTCGGCAGGTTATCTAGTTGCATAGTCTGTTATGTTCTTGTTGTTTGCATTTTTACTGGCCATGAGAACCAGCACCATTTCAGTGGAAAAGGGGTGTCAGTGACATCCACCAGACTGAGACGTTTGCTTTGAGTCACTGCAGTCTATCACTCATTCTTCTGAATTAAATTAAGGGCTTTCTAGGTAATAAATCTATGCCCAAGCAAATGCTAAGTCTGACCTATTTCTCCTCTGCTGTATTCTGGCCTGCTTGGGTGGGGGGACAGACAATTTTTATAATTTCTTTTTTAGATTTTTTTCTAAGGCACATTTTAAAAAAACTACTTGTCCTAATTTAACTGTGAAAACAGGCCTAAAAGTATTCATTTAAGCTTAAATGTCATTGCAACAAGCAGCTGTATTATAATTGATCATATTGGAATATTCAAGATGCCAGCTCATTTGTAAAGGTTTACATTTGTTCTGTGCACAAGTGTAAAAAACACAAGCTAACCAATAGCCATCATGCACATTAATTTCGAAGGTATGTCTATTTGAAAGCGTCGAGGGAATTAATAGTGTGTGTTTTTAGCTTGAACTTAAGACTTTAAGGGCCAGATTTACTAAACGGCAAATTTGTGTGAGAGTACAATCCTATAAAAGCGCCAATGGGAGTGGAAAGGTCTACAGGTGATTTACTGATAAAGCGCGAGTTAAAGAACACAGACACAGCCAGTGCATTTCCATAATGACCAACCAGTAAACTGACTACCTCTAACCTTATTAAATCACCTTGCATGATTCAAGGTGATTTACTAATAAATTTTGCGTGTGAAAGGGAAACTCCTACAATGCATATGCCAGGGGTGTCCAAACTCGGTCCTGGAAGGCCGGTGTCCTGTAGAATTTATCTCCAACTTGCTTCAACACACCTGCCTGGAAGTTTCTAGTATCCCTAGTAAGACTGATTAGCTGGTTCAGATGTGTTTAATTGGGGTTGGAGCTAAACTCTGCAGGACAGTGTCCCTAAGGACCGAGTTTGGACACCCCTGGCATATGCAATATCGTTAGATGCAAAAATAATTCCATTCACGCCTTTTCATCTAATTTTTTTTCAACACCAAAAGAGGGATTGCGCTGGTGCTGTTGGTAAATCTTGCCTCAAGACTCCTAAATGATGCTGACAATCAATGCAGTATGTTTCACAACTGCCATGAAATCAGACTTAATCATTTTGTCCTTTTTGTTAATTCAGGCCACCGCTGAGCAGATCCGACTCGCGCAGATGATCTCGGACCATAATGATGCAGACTTTGAAGAGAAGGTCAAGCAGGTGAGTAGGGATGCTGAAAGTAATAGCAGGTTCTGCTTTACATCCATCAAATGGTCCCTTCAATAAAGAAAAAGTTTTTTTTTTGCAAGTGGTTTGACAGTAGCTTCTAATCAGTTTTTCCTTGCGCTATTCTGATGTACCCGCAGTCACTTACATTCAGCACACAAATTTCCCTCACTGCTCTCTCTATAGCTCTGACGGGGACTATCTGTGCTAGAGTAAAGTTTGAGCTGCTACCGGATGCTCTCTCTCAGTCTCACTCTGAGTTAGAGAGCAGCATAAAGCTCAGACACTTCACAGTTCACTCAATGTTTCCATCAGTCCCCTCAGCCACTTCCGTTTTATCTTGTTGCCTTCCAAATATATGGCCTAAGTCATACACCCACGTGGATTTTACATGCTGCTTGTTGCTCCTTTTCTCTTTTCCAGCTGGTTGACATCACAGGAAAGGATCAGGATGAGTCCATGATAGCGCTTCACGACTGCAATGGAGACGTCAACAGAGCCATCAATGTCCTTTTGGAGGGCAGCCCTGACACTGTGAGTTCAGGCTTGAGTTAAAAAGCCCAAATATATATCATTTATATACTCGTATAATGTTTAGATTATTTATGAATATTTTGAATTGGCTGTCTTTTTTTTCAGCTCATTTAAATTTGTTTCAGCAGTTTTAACATTTTTATTAATTATTATATGTATAGTTTGTATACGCATAGTAACGTTTCTATAGATTTTATTTCAGTTTTAGTACTTCAACCTTTTCGAAAAAAAAACAAAAAAGTTATTAAGAATGAACCTGAACATTTTTTGTGTAATATTAATAGTTTAACTATAACAATACAGTTTTAAACTGAATCAGGTATAAATAATAATAAATACACATTTTGATAAAGTCTTACAATTTCAAATTCCCATTTTTTCCATCCCTCTTTTCCATGTTAAATTTGCCTTTTGCTTTGCAGGACTCATGGGAGATGGTTGGAAAGAAGAAAGGAGTTTCAGGTCAGAAGGAAAGCGCACAGACAGATGGAGGAGATGAGGGCAAGGAGAACCGAGAGAAAGGAGGAGAAAGAGATGTGGCACGTCGCCGAGGAGGGGCCCCGCGGAGGGGCCGTGGAGCCAGCCGCGGGCGAGAGTGTGAGTGGAGATATTACTTATTAGGGTTGGACGATGTCTACCAAATTGGCATCGGACGATGTCTACAGTGAAACATCGTGATGGACGATGAAATGGGGGGGCAGGCTTAGGGGTGTGCCTGAAGCGTGAAACAAATAAAGCGTTATACGGAGCCACTAAAGGTTGCATTACAGTACATGAAAGTTCACTTACCACATACACAGAGTAAGGAGAAATGTCTGATAGTACGATGGCGAATGATTTGCAGATCCTGAGCACCAATGACAAACATCTAATCTTGTCAAATGTGTGGTAAGTACTGCCGCTCCATAGTATAGAGTCCTTGTGATCGCGAATCTCAAAAGTGAAAGTAAAATGAGAGCGCGCAATCAAAAGAGGTTTCAATAGCGGCTCCCTGATGTCCTCAGTTTATATAGTCGCCTATACTTACCCAACGATATAATTGGGAGAAAAAGTATTGACTTTTTTTTTATTTTTATTTTTTTATCCTCCCATCTCGTAGGCTATTTATTCCCTTTAGGGTTTCCGTAGTACACTTCAATTCCTTTCCGAACACGGAACTGGGATGCGGCGGATTGTGGGAGAGGGGGTGGTTGGGGGAGGAATCACGATGTCAGCTTAACATCGTGATTAGTGGTTATCCGATATTCGTTTTTTTTGCCAGCTGATGCCGATATCTTGGATAGCCGATATAATTTTATTTATTTTAATTAGAATTTTATTTATTTTAATTGATATTTAAGAAATTTTATATAATTTGTAAATGGATTAAAAAATAAATGTGTAAAATAAACATACTTATACTCTAAATGACAAAGTATTTTTCACACAAATATTTAATAAAAATATAATTAAAAAGGAAGTAAACACCGTAACCAACAGGGCATTCAGTAATCTGGGAAGTTTGTGTGCATTGGGATTTGGGAATCATATTTTTTCAAATAAA
>NW_015666548.1:27683-43818 GCF_001515625.1 Sinocyclocheilus rhinocerous
AACGTTTTATGCGACGTGCAGCAAGTGTATGTTAGCTCATGTCCCGCCGGTTCATATGTATGCATCTAACCTCCGAACCACGCAGCAGATTCGTTTGAATGAATCTCTTACCAAATCGTCCCTCCCTAACATTTGTCTCGTTTTTATTAGTTGACGAAAATGTCAGTAGATTTACGTCATAGTTTTTGTCATTCAAAAAGAGTTTTAGTTCATTATCGTCTCGTTGACATCTGTGAAAAAAATGTCGTTGACGAAAAGTATGACGAAAATTATTTGTCAACGAAATTAACACTGCCTTGCCCTCATCCCATAACCAGACACTGACAGTAATTGACACGTACATTGTGTCTCTTGGCTCGGTTTGTGTGATCCAATGCAGTGACATGCACATCAGCATCATCTTTCAAGTGGTTTGAGACCAAATAGAGCCAGAGAGAGAGAGAAGTAGTTTTATTTAAGCCTGACGACGTCTCATGCTTCAGTGTGAAAGAGGAATGTAGGACAGATCTGTTCTAACGCTGACCCGTGACTCATCCCATTACATTTTCCAACAGCTCTATTAGCTCATCCAGGTCTCTAAAGCCCAGGAACTTAACGAGGATGGCAGGGCTATTACATTACCATTACTTCATTCAGGTCAGTCTGCCTGAGGAACAGCAACATGGCACACGCTCAGGTATCTGAGACTCAGGTTAGCAAAGTGACAATTACTCCAGCACTAATTAAGCCATCTCCACTTCAGGCTGTGTCTGACCCTCACTAATTATGCATATATGTGGTGGCAGTGGTTTAATGCTTAGGGACTTTGTTAACACAAAGCAAACAGGTTTAATGGCAACAAAAATTGATCCAGGAGCTCTAGAGTTACAGAGATCTCAATCTTGCCCTATCAATAGTGACTTTGAGGAAACCACTAAACCCAAAACAGCAAGTAAAAATCTGAACTACTGGCCTGATCAGGCCAGCAAAAACAATTATTGTGTTTCCTTCTTGTCTCAGTCCAACTAGGGCCTTAATATGCATCCCTAAAACATTAGTGTGTATTAGTTTCTTCTAGGGGTGGGCGCTATACCGGTATGAAAGTGACTACCGGTTAGTGTTGTCACGGTACCAAAATTTCAGTATTCGGTACCAATACCAGTGAAAATCCACGGTTCTCGGTACCAATTTCGGTACCAAAGCAAAACACAAAAACATGCTAATTGAACAACATTTTTATTAATAACGTTAAACAAAAATTAAATGTACAAAACCAATGCCATTCTTTATACTTATTTAAAATTGTTTCAAGTTTTTTCACAAGTAATAAAAGTATGAAAAAAGTAAACAAGTTTCACCCAAAAGTTTAGTCATAGTTCTGCTGCCACTGAAAAACATCTGTAAACTGTTGTCTGTTTTAGGGTTTGCTGGTGTGTTTCAGGATCTTCCTCAGTCTGCAGCTATAAAAGGAAAATATAATATACTTATGTAAAGCAATGGGCTGAGTCTGACCAAATGCAACATTAGATCATTGACACCAGCTAAAATATAACTTTTCAGTAAATAACAAACCTCAGCTTTTATAATAAATTTAGATAAGATTACATATATTAAGTGTATATCAAATAGATGAAACTGTAGTATTAAAAACACTTTACAATAAGATTTTATTTGTTAGATAACATGACCTAACAATAAACAATAGTTATATGGCAATTATTCTTCTTAGGGTTAATTTCAAAGTTCAATCTGTTAAAATTATTTAATGCACAATGAACAAACATGAATGATCAAGTGTTTGTATTAAATAACATTCACAAACATTAATGAATGTTTTAAAAATATATTGTTCACTCACTGTAAGATGTTACTAGATCTAACTCACGTTAGAAAACATTAAGTCATTGTACAGTAAAGTCTATACAGGAGATAAAATTTGACTGTACTTTTATTTAATCCAAACTGTGTTCATATTTAATTTTAAAGGGCTTTTAAAACCTGCTAGAGATATTCAGCCAAGAATTACAACTAACTAAAAAAAAAAATTTCTGACGGACTGATATGCCATAAACACTGTTAACCATACATTTGTACATTCTCTAACACGCATATTTTGGTTACACAGTTCATTTAAAAGCCTCTGGTGTGTAAAAATAGTAAATACCATTATGTCCTCCTGTTTTTTACAGTAATAAAAGTTGTAGGAGCATTAAATAGTTAACAAAGAAATCATTTTGAACAAAATTCATTCTAATGCTCATTATATTAGCGTTAGCCGCGCTTATGCTAACGATTAACTACGTATACGCTAACGGCGATGTTTATTTCAATCCGAAATTCAAATTAAAATATGGAATAATATTCATTACAGAAGCTCTAAATATTAAAAATGTAATTGAAACTTACCTGCTTGAACTTGATCGGGGTGTTTTGTTAGTTTGATGCGTTTCCTCCTCTTGAGGTCGCCACTGCTTTTAAGAAGAGGTTGCCAGGTTTTCACAACAAAACCCGACCAATCGCGTTTCGAGGGGGTCCCCCGTTAAAAATCGCGTTCCGAGGATAAAATACGCATGTTTTGGCGGGGTTCCCCTGGTAAAATTCGCATTCCAGGGGCTAAATATCACGTTAATGGGGTCGTTTTTCAACCCGCGGACATGAAAAACAACCCGCGGCAACAGTGTTAAAGCAGCCCAATTCCGCGGGAAAACCGCGGACTTGGCAACACTGGAGAGGATAGCTTTCGGATAGCGCATCAAGAACCGGGTCGACCGGGTACTCGGTACCACCGGTACTTAAGAAAACCTGGTACCGTAACATTTTCATTTTTTTAGTACCGACTTGGTACCGAAATACCGGGTCTTTTGACAACACTACAGCACACAGTGAAAATGACATTAATATGACATTGGACAAAAGCATGAAGCGCAGCATAATTTGAAATCATGAGTTTAAAGTTAGTCGATCGCGTGAAGCTGAACTCTTCTGTCCACATTCAATTCGCACGGACCGACCGTCATGCAGAGTACACGCGATCATACAGGATACAAATGCACACTTCACAAGATCTCACAGCTGGATTCGACTATGTTTGCAAGATTTTTTAAATTAAATGTTCATTAGTCATTCAAAGATTTGTTTAAATGATATAAATGCGTATTTGCTGAATGCTGACGGAAAACGAGATGGTGTTATAATGTTTGCCTTTCTATTACTAATCATATAAAAGCAATCGTTATAATACTTTTTGTATACATTTTAATTCCTTTGTTTAACAGTTCTTTCTGATTATTAGACAACTGTTGTGAACAAGACAGTGAACAAGGAGAATGTGAACACTGTGTGCGCAGGCGCTGCTGTTCTCAGCGCCGCCAAAATTAAAGGTCCCGCCTCGAACGCATCGGCCAAACAGAAAAACGTATCGGCCGATATTTGAAAAATGCCAAATATCGGCCGATATATCGGCCTTGGCGATATATCGGTCGACCACTAATAGTGATGTCAGTCAGCCATCGGCGATGGACGATGGCATCGTCTATCGGCCCGACCCGATTACTTATGCTTTTGTTGCTACTCCTTATTTTGGTCTGAAAGATATCTTGACACAGTTTTCCCAATTAAATGAGGCATTTAGTTAAATTCAACTTTTACTTTGGGCCTTTTAAGAGAACTGTACTTTCCTAGTCTGCAGTCAGCCTCAGGACAGACTGCAGCGCACACCACAAACCCCACAAACTGCTCTCTCTATAGTGCTGAAGGGACAGTGTGTGCCACAGTAAAGTTTGAGCTGCTACCGGATACTCTCTCTCAGCCTCAGTCTGAGGTAGAGAGCAATATAAGGCTCATATACTTTGAATCAAGTCTTGTGGTTTGATTTATAATCTGACTTTGATAGCTGTTAGTCTTCAGAGATCATTTGATAGGCTGCCCAGTCAAAGTGAGGTAATGAGAGAAAACAATATATGCAATTCCTGAACACTAAAAGAACTTTAAACGTTAAACGTCATAAAACGTGTAAAAGTTCGAGAAGTGTTTTGTAAAAATATCAGAATATTGATGTTGCACAAAACCAAAAGCAACAATGGAGGCTGCTTTTAACCTTCCTCAATATAAAGCGTGCATATCACTTAATGCAATTATTTCAGTGCAATAACCAATAATCAAGGATAATGTCCAAGGAAAGTGTCTGTGTTGAGACTTCTGGGAAACTCAAACGAGGCTTCTTGGTCTTCTCTTTTGTAGGAGTAGTTACATTTATTACATTCATTTATTTATGTTGTGTATTTTTTCTTAAACTCATTCCCATTCTTTGCTTCCTCTCTTCAGTCCGTGGGCAGGAGAATGGGTTGGATGGGGCCAAGGCAAGTGGAGTTGCAGGCAGAGGAATGGAGCGAGGCCGTCGGGGAAGAGGCAGAGGAAGAGGTAAGTACTAGGGGTGTAATGGTTCAAATTACTCATGGTTCAATTTGTATCACCGTTTTAGAGTCACTGTTTCGATACGGTTCGGCATGTGCTATGTTTAGGGAAAAAATGACTATACTGTCAAATAAAAATAAAGAAAATAAGAACAAATAATCTAACTTCTGAGTGAGTGATTTCCTGTTTTTTTCCTTGGCTTTTGTTGTTTGATTAACATTAAAAACGTAAGACTATGCATGGATCCAGTACACTGACACTGTACGTACAACCGACTATGTCTGCTAGGATACTGACCAAGACGGGCATGCTATTATTTTTGTGTGAATTTGTCCAATCAAACACAAGACTCAATATTTGTGCGCTCTCTGAGCACACACAAATCTCCTCACTGCCCGTGCGATTTCTCATTCGCGTCTTCTGGCTCTTGAATGTTTAAACTGGCACGGCTTAAGAAAATAAGAACAAATAATCTAACTTCTGAGTGAGTGATTTCCTGTTTTTTTTTCCTTGGCTTTTGTTGTTTGATTAACATTAAAAACGTAAGACTATGCATGGATCCAGTACACTGACACTGTACGTACAACCGACTATGTCTGCTAGGATACTGACCAAGACGGGCATGCTATTATTTTTGTGTGAATTTGTCCAATCAAACACAAGACTCAATATTTGTGCGCTCTCTGAGCACACACAAATCTCCTCACTGCCCGTGCGATTTCTCATTCGCGTCTTCTGGCTCTTGAATGTTTAAACTGGCACGGCTTGATGAGTTTAGTTTAAACAGATAGCAGCGTGTGCTGTTCAGGTCTCATCTGTGCACGTGCGCTATCAACACCCGGGTTATGACGGCATAAATGACGTCATATTCCAGCATACGGCACTCGCATTGAACAAAGTTTACAAAGAGTGACTGGTTTGTACAAGGTTTTTTTTTTGTTCATCGCTGTTGTTGAAATGTGTTGGAAAACCAGAATGTGTATCCATCGACAGAAACATACAATAGGCGAACTCTGTCTGTTTTACGTGTTGTTATTTTTAACAAACCATATTACAGATGCCTTGTCAGATTTAAGTTGAACCGTGGTGCAAATGCGTGCCAAACCATGGGTGGAGAAGAGTACAGTTCGATTGTGGTGTTTTTTTTTCATTTTAAACAGAGCTGTTACACCCCTAGTAAGTACCACTGTTGGCAATGGTTAACTAGAATGAAAATGGTTAGTGGTTTTGGTTTGACTTCATCTTTCTTTCCTGCAGGTGGAGCTGGAAGGCGAGGTGGGAGGTTTTCAGCTCAGGGCATGGGGTAAGTTTGTGTTCTTCCATTAAGATCCTTACTGTTTTTGCATGTTCTCCAGAGATCTCCCAGATTGGCAGATTCTAGGAAATGCTAATGGTGTCCAGCTAGCAAAAATTCTAAATCCTCTGCTTCAAAAACGGTTGAAGATATGACGCAAATTTGAGGAAGCTGTTCTGTTGAGTCCAGCCTGCTGGGTTTAAGACCTGCTGGTGTGCTTATCTTGAGACTCTATGCGCATTTATATCCTGTAAACCGTAAAGAATTGAACATGTTTTCCATGCAGTGGTTTAACCAGGTAAGTAAGAGTTATTGGGGGTTTATTTGCTGCTTTTTGGTGCTATGCCTTTTTAGGCTTCAGGGCTCAATGCCAAGGATTTTTTCTACTGGCCCGGTTGGACCAGTGGTTCAAATTTTTACTTGCCCTGACAATTTTCACTGGCCCTGCCAAAAAAAAAAAAATAGTTGCGGTTATTATCATTTTGACCCACATTATATTTTATTCCAATAAATAAGAACAAATTAATAAATTACATGCAATAGCACAACTGAATATATAGAACAAAGATACAAATGAAAGATGCTTTAGGAAAAACCGCAGATGGCAAATTCACTCTCTGACAGCAGGTGGCGCTTATGGAACAGCAGTAATACTGCGTTTCCATGGTTACAGCTGTAAACAAAGCAGTGCAGCTGTAATTAACACTACTTTAAATGCACTATACAGAGGCTAAATGAAAACGCAATGTGAACTTTTCTGAAGACAGTCAGTTCCCCACAGAGACCCCCAATTCAATATTTAGGATTTTCTTCCAATGTTTCGCGCATCGTGAACTGTGATCTTGCTCTGCCTGCTACCGTATTTTCTCCTCTTTGCGTCCGTCTTGCCTCTCTTGAGATCTGTTGAAATAAAACGAAAAACGGTCAGTCCACCGGTCCATCTGTCCTACACTGTATAAAGTAAATATAGATTAATCATTGTTAAAGCTACAAAGTTACTCGCCAAGACTGGTATTTTGACACACTTATGTATTTGTCCATTCAAGACGTGTCTCTGTGCGCTGTACACACAGAACGCAGCGCACGAATACTGAATTGAGTTGTCTTTCGCGTCTTGCTTAAATGTTTTAAAATCACTAGAATTTTTTAATTAGCAAGGCTTAAAAACAAGTGCAAATGATAAATGTTAATGACGACGCAGCCGTGGCCCAATTGGGCTAGTGACAAATTCGTCAACTGTCCCGAGCATCTTTCACGCTGGGCACCGGCCATCGGGCAGTCCTTAATGTCGAGCCCTGGGCTTGTTGATGACAGAGTTCACTAAATTGATGGCAAATAGGGGTGGGCAGTAGAAATACAGGTAGATAGGTAAACCTCTAGAAATCGGAGTAATTTCTATTGCCGTTATCAAAATGCCATGTCATAGTGCAGGGAATGTCTGTTGCCCTCCACTTCATATTTGGAAAGAAAAAGAACAAGCTTGTTAAAGCAGTATGATATGGAAGTGAAGCTCTTAAGCTTTATATCTGCACCTTCACTTCCATTGTCAACATGAAGTGAGAAGCGTTTATATTCAGTGAATTACCTCAGGTATGGAGAAGTGCATTGCAATTCAAGAGATTGGATTTAATTTTATTTATATTTTGTTCATTTACTTTTTTATTTTAATTTTAAGATTTAATACTTTTAAAATGAAGGTGTAGATTTTATGCATAGATTTGTTGCTTGCCCCTAACAGTAACCAAGATGCATTTTAATATTTTTGAAGTGGCATTACAAGCATAAAAATGTTTGTTTCATACTTTTGTTTAGAAATATTAGAGGAGTTTCAATGTCATTGTAAGCGTATAGCTTAGCTTTTTACTGCAATATTCAGTAGTCTAGAATAGGGCTGGGCGATATGACGTTATTATTGTATATCGACGATGTCTCGTAAGTATCGCGATGTTGATGTCAACAGTTAGGTAACAGACGATTATCGACATTATCAGAAAAAAATGACACATTATGAACCTAGTAAGTTGTAAAAAATATTTTACATAGCCCCATAGTCACCATACAGGTCTTTTTGCATGCAAGAATGAAATAATTTAGTAGGAGGGTTGGGAATCGAAAAGCTATTCCAATTTTGGAAATCAGATCGGATGCGTAAGGTCAGGAATTGAATTACTTGTTATAAAATTAAATTTCGATTCTGCTTCTTGATTCCTGTATGCGCATTTATTGCGATTTCAAAAGAATCAACTGCAAGAAGACGAAATAGAACTCATTTCTGCACTCGCGTGCTGTTTTCTGTGCAGCGCACACACATAAAGCGCATGCGCAAAAGCCGCCTCTTATATAGGCTACCTGAACACTGGACTGAGCTCTCTTTCTCGCATTCTTACACATTCGAATGGACAAATACACACAGAATTATATCAAAATATCCCATAAATACAATCGGTTTTGTCTTAAGTGAACGTAAGGAGTTGAGAAAGAAAGAAAAGGGTGTATTGGATCCGTGCATTGACAGCAGCCGCTGCCGCCAGTCATTGATGTTAATCAAAGAACAAAAGAAAAGAAAATCCCTCACTGACCTTGACTGAATCACTTTTGTAACCTCAGTTTATATTTGATTTGCCTGCATGTTGTTCGGCACTACTGTAATGGCAACGTGCATCTGTGCGATTCATTTGGAGATGCGTTCCAATATAATTTATCCTTATTTAAGGTATAGGCCTATTCTATTTTGATCTGCAGTTTAATAAAAGTTAAACAGGAAAAAGACATAGTAGCACTGCATGTGTTTCTGAATATTTATTTAAACGGACTGTTTAATGATGAAAAACCACAAACGTGACAGTTATAATTAAAATACGCAAATTCCTTCACTATTCCTACAGCGCATATAGTGCCCTATTTTTTTTTTTTACAGATTTTTAAATTTGTGTATACAGTATAATTGTTTAAGCCGAGATATAGTACTATAAATTCTTAATTCATTTGCAACAAAACCATAAAGCAGGGCTTGAAAACGAAGAAAAAAAAACAAACTCTGAGCAAAATCGATATTTTAACGTTTCCGTTCTGCCGTTCCTCTGTATTACCGTTCCGAAACGGGTTTGGGTAGAAGAAATACCGGTTAATAATGTTATTTTTTAGAAACAATTTTCTTAGTCAATAATAATAAAATACAGCGTTTTCTTTACTCAAAAAGAAAAAAGAAAAAAAAACAGGAAGAGATCTGGTAACGTTAGCCTATAACCCGCTGCGCTTAGTCACAGCCAATACAGCATCATCTTTTCTAGATTTTGGCCAAATGTAGGCTACTAAACAAAAGAAAAAAATCTATCAACACTTTAAAGATAAAGTATTTTTAAGATTGTTAAACGCTACTTGTACAAGATTGCATTTTGAGAGTGAAAAAAAAACAAGTCGCGTATAGGCACACGTCGCATTTTATTAGCCATATTACATTCAGAAATAATGTAGGTTAAAATGCCGGTAGGCTAAACCAAAATGTTTACAAACATTATAAACACAGTTTTTAGTTTCTCTCCACAACAAATCCTCTAAAGTTAAGGCTATGTGTTTAGGCTATAAAAACGTCAATCCAAAAACAAATTAATTTAAGGTGAAACTAATGCCTACCTCTCTCATTCGGCACGAATCCAAATGTTTCCATATTTGCAACGTATCTGGATGCTAAAATATTATTTATTATAGGCTAGGCTTTGTACTTTCATCGACATAAAACATCATCCTTTACATTGGCTATAACAGCGCAGTGAGGCGCTGTTCACGCTGAACACAACCAATTTTGTACAACGGAGCAGTGTAACTTTATTTGTGTCTATAACTGCATTTTATTTTGATAATGAACAAGCTGAAATGTCGCAAAAATATGTTGTGTGCGCGTGAGGTGCCGGCGCGATGGTCATACCAACGCTGGTTGGTTATACAGATAGAAGCAAGACATTATTCAAAACTGTCAAGCTTTTGCAAAATAAAGAAAACTACTTTATGCTGTCTCATTTTCCTTTCTGAGAACTTTGGAATGCGTCACAATGAACAGTAACTCGGCACATTTTTTTTCTTTCGTTTTGTTAATCTGTCAATGATTTAAGTGTAACATTTTGTGTATATGCCTTTATTCCTTTTTATGTAAGCCTATAGTTTGATTCTGTTTACTCCGTTCACAGAAGCACTGCAGTTGCGTGTGATCTGTTGAATCCTCCTTGCACTATCCTCGGATAAACTCTTAACGCCAGTCCATTGCGACTTAACCATGATGAGTTCACAGCTATAAAATTTGGTTTTGTTTCTGGTTCTGTTCCGGTCAATTTCATTCGTTTCCAGTTTTCGTTCCTTGAACCGGTTCAGAGCCCTGCTATAAAGTTTTGTTGCAAACGGATTAAGACATTAGGCTTCTAGGCTCAGCTCGCTCCTCAACATGTGCGTTCGGAGTTTCGGCAGCCCAACACTGAATATTATATTGTGGGCGTTATTTTGATTTAATAAAATGAAAATCATAAAAATTAAAATACAAAAATGAAATTTAATTTACCCCTGCTTCTAAATAAATAAAGCAGTTATTTAGTTAAAAAACGGGCCAAAAGAGACCTCTGAACTAGAAACCTTAACGTTTTTGCTCGGAATTCGTTTTTAATCCCTGCATGATTTTAGTCATACATGATCAATATCAAATAGCCTACTTTATAGCTTGACTACAAATTTCAAAACAACGCTACAATTATCAACGAAATTAAACTTACCATCATGAAATGTGTCTGCACAGGCGATAATGCCAAAAATAAAGTGAAAAATCGGAAAATAGGCATATTTTATTCAAGACATTACTATATGACATCAACATGCATTCATCATTCTTACAATCACCGCCAGAATGTCCAACTTCACCATGATGAACTTAAAATTGAAGAATGAAGAAAAACAGTTCTCCTCACAAAACGAAATTAATTTCAAACACAAATTTGATATGAACAGAGTGGAAATTATTAGCAACACAAACTAACAGAAAACATTAGCTTTGCTGTTATGTTGAAGCACAAACTAAGAAAAGTAAAGCCAAACTTTAATGGTGGCAATAATTAAGACCAAACTGAACATGGTGTGTGTTTACGGTGCATGTCGGCAATGTTGTCTCGGCGGGGGCAGGGCGTGGTGGGGGTTGGGTAGACGATATTATCAGATATCGCAATATTTTATAAGGCAATATATTTTTGACATATCGCCAAGCTCTAATCTAGAATCTAGTCATGTTACGCCCCTGGACCGGTTTTCTGTTTCTGTCAAGGCCGTCTGGTCACTTTTCTTTGACTTGCAGTCAGGCTTCTTACTGGCCCCTTTCGCTTGTTTGGTTTGAAGTGTGCTTTTGGATTTTGCATGTTTGGTTTTCAATTCTTGGCCTCCGAACCGGCAGAGTACCAGTTTAGCATCGTTTGAGTTGGCAAGTCACACCACTAGCTTAGCTGTTTCATTCTAAAGCATTGTCTTATTCTTTTACACCTGTAGAGCAGGTGTGGTGGTTTGACCAGTAATGGACGTGAGCATGATGGTTGCCTTCGCTCTCTCTCTGTCTCGCGCACGCACTCAAGCACATCTTTGTTCACACCATGCACCCCCGTCTTTCTGCCTGTGTTGAGTTGCTTGTAATTCTCCCTGTTGTTTCTCCCAAAAGCCAGATTGATAAGAGCCCCAGATATGATTTGTCAGGAGATGAGAGGTGAGTTAAATACATTTATGAGCGTGTTGGTTTTGTTTGTGTAGGATCAAAAGGGTTTATAGCGATTAGTTATTGAAGAATGCATCAGAGTTTGAGCTTCATATGTGTTTAGTTTCCACCGGTTTGTTTTCCGGGTTTGAGAGTGATTGGAAAGCACATTTGCGTCTTTGGTATAATTGCAATTAGCACGACATAGGAGTGTTTTTTTTTTTTTTTTTTTTTTTTTTTTTTTTTTTTTTTTTTTGTGGCTTAGTGGAACTGTTGGAGTGATTTTTGCACATTGTTACTGATGGTCGCTGACATTATTTCTTGCCTCCCTCATTCACTCAGTGTTTGCTCAAACTAAATTTTCATTTGTTTTTAGTACGTTTAACCCAGCGGACTACACTGAGCCAGCCCAAACAGAAGAGAGCTACACAAGCGGCAGCACTTGGAGTAACACAGGCAACCTGGAACCCGAGGATGGAAACAGTGAGTGATGCCATAGATGTCTCTTGTAAACCCTTCCTTCAGTTCCCGTCAGTGTTGGCCTTTCTTCTGGCTGAAGTACACAATCCATTTAAAATGCATATGTAAGGGTGGATGTTCTGACATGAATCTGTTTCCACAGGGCTTGAGTTTACAGGTGGAGAGGGAACAAACTATCCTCGAAAGTTTGACTCGGCCCCTGGTGAGTCTTGCATTGGCTGTTTTGCTAAGGATTTGTTCACCTGCTGTCATTGTGAGCTAAATATCTGTATAACAGGTGCTTGGAGAACTGCCACAGAAGAGTGGGGCATGGAGGACTGGAATGAGGATGTGAGTATTTGAACAGATACTAAAAACCTGCTTTTCAGTTTAAGACTGAGCAAATCTAACTCTGGTTCTCGGTTTAGTTGTCAGAGACCAAGATATTTACTGCCTCCAGTGTGGCGTCCATGCCCATTCCACAGGAGAATGTCACAATTACAGCTGGACAGAGGTAAGCCAGTGTCTATTTCAGAGCATCTGAGAAATTCGCTTTCCATATAAAATTATTTTGGCCTGTCATACCATTCAGAAGTTTGGGGTTGGTTTTTTATTATGGTAATGAAGGCTGCATTTTTGAACAAAAATACAGTAAAAACATTTTAATTAAAGGGGTCATATGATGTGATTTCAATTTTTCCTTTCTCTTTGGAGTGTTACAAGCTCTTGGTGCATAAAGAAGATCTGTAAAGTTGCAAAGACTAAAGTCTCAAATCCAAAGAGTAATAGTCAGCCACCCCTACCTAAAACGGCTCGTTCTAACACGCCCCCACATATCTACGTCATGATGTGGGAAGATTTGCATAACGCCGCCCAAATGTTCACGCAAAGAAAGGAGGCGTAACTTTTATTCTCGCTGTAGTATTGTTGTTGCATGAGCATTAAATGTGTGTGACTACCTGCATGGACAGGTTTGGAATACTCTGGATCATCTAAATTGTCTAAAGGACCAACAGTTATGAGAAATTGTTTTGTTGTGAAAGAAAGTTCTGTATGTTCATTGCAGTTCATTGATTTTGATTTATTAAACCCTAACTTAAATAATGTTCTTTTTAGCAACATCATATGACCCTTTTAAATAAATTAATAAAACAAATGTTTAAATGTATTTAATATTTAAATATAATTTGTAATGTAATTTATTCATGATGTGGCAAAGCTGAATTTTGAGAAGCCATTGCTCCAGTCCTCAGTGTCACATGGTCTTTCCGAAGTCTTTCTAATATGCTGATTTGCTCAAGAAACATTTCTGTTTTGTTGAACGGTTATGCTGCTTAATATTATTGTGGAAACTGTGACACTTTATTTATTCTTTATTATTTTGTAACAAAATGCATCCTAGTGGAATAAGTATTTAAAAAAAAAAAAAAAGTCCTACTAACCCCAAATATTTGAATGGTCACTACTATCGAAAGTCTACATTTTGAACGCAGGCTATTCTTTTATTTAGAAGGAATGCAATTTCAATAATACTGTGGTGTCTAGATTTTCACAACCCAATTCTAAATATTTATACATGTGCTGCTGTCGTGGCATATGAGAACGTTATGGACATAAGCTTGTTTGATGTTCAGGATTGATCTGGCGGTGTTGCTGGGGAAGACACCTCCCTCCTCTTCCTCAGAGGCAGAGCCTGCTTTGCTTGAAGGCCCACAGCCACCATCTCTGTCTCAGTCTCTTGTGTTCAGCAACTCAAAGCAGACAGCATCACTGTCCCAGTCCTCCTCCAGTGCTCCTTACAGCCAGCACAGCATGGTGAGCAAGATGTTAAATGAAGTCTTACAGGTCTTGTCATAGCTGTTTTTAAGGGCCAATTGTATTATTTGTTTGGTTTTTTTGGGGGGGGGTCTGTATTGGCCAGTTGGCATTCAGAACTGGAATTTGTTATCGTACCTAAACTAATTGGTGGCAGCCAAAACATTAGCTTTTTTTCTCTCTGTTCTTACCTCAGGTGAGCATGCTCAGTAAGGGTTTCGGTGATGTTGGCGATCCAAAAGGAACCACTGGAGGCTCCACGACTGGTTCTCAATTTCTGGAGCAGTTTAAGACGGCCCAGGCTTTGGCACATCTAGTGGCCCAGCACTCACAAAGCGGCACACCCAATGCTGGTCCTTCTACCTGGGATACCAGCCCCACTACACTGGGACAATATGGTAAGGGGACTGACGTGGTTTGAATAACTTCTATGATTGTTCAGACCTCTCTGTAGTACGTGTAGTCTTATTCTTTCTCTTTGTCTGCAGATATGAAACCTCAAACGGAGCCTGTGCACAGTCCCTTCACCAAACGGCAGCCATACCAGCCCACCTCCACTTCCTCCTCAATGGATGCCTTCTTGCAGGACAAAGCCACACCTGCTTCTACCACCTCAGCCTTGCTCCCTCAGTCCACTCCATCATCATCATCATCATCATCATCACTGCCCCAGGCCATCACCACCCCTGTCCCCAAACCCTCAGGACCCACCCCAGGTCAGCAGAACTCTTCCAGCCCAGCTGATCCTCAGGCATCCAGCCCACTCCCCCTGCAGCAGCACAAACTAAAACAGCAGAAGAAGAGGGCTTCCATCACAACCAAGGTCATGATTCTCCAAGTTTGTTGTGGTCTATGTTGCTATTTTAGGGAATAATGGATTGATCAACTTTGCCTTATAGAGCTGATCATCTATTTAATCAAATGTTGTGGTGATTTGCAGATTCCAGCCCTAGCAGTGGAGATGCCAGGCTCTGCGGATATATCTGGGCTCAACCTGCAGTTTGGAGCATTACAGTTTGGCTCTGAACCGGTGCTTTCAGAGTACGATTCCTCGGCATCTGTTGCCACGACGACACCAGGCAACCAAGGCCAGAACACAAGGCACCTTTACACAAGTGCTAGCAAGTGGGTATCTCATGTCTGCGTAAGACTGTCAGACTAAAGCTTTTCATAGTTTCAAGCATAGTAACTAGGTTGTACGATTTTGGGAATATTTTTTTTTTCTTTTAAAAGCACCATGTTTGCTGTTCTCTTTCTGTTATTTGGCCAAAATATTTGTGACTATATCAATGTAATAAAAATAATAGAAATACAATCTAAATGTAAAAAAGGCATAAATTATTAAACTGTTACTATTGTAATATTTCACTAAAAGTTTAAATACTTTTAAATACTACTGTTTCTCTTCATTTTTAAAATGTTAAACCATCATGCCTTTTTTTTGGTGGAAAACCACAGGGAGCCCTTAAAACAGGGATCCTGAAATCTGGCCCACGACATCCACTTTCCTGCAGAGTTTAGCTCTAACCCTAATCAAACACACCTGAGCATGCTAATCAATGTCTTCAGGATCATTAGAAAATCACAGGTAGGTGAGTTTGATCAGGGTTGTATCCAAACTCTGCAGCGCATTGGCCCTCCAGGGCAAGATTTGAGGAACCCTGCATATGTCCAACTCGTTTTTTGAAACTTTGGCCATGTTTAGCCATGAGAATCCAACTCTTTTAAACAGTGTAAATAGCCTAAGTCAGAATGCATGGATTAGCATTAGACACCCCCTTTAAAGGAACACTCCGCTATTTTTGAAAATAGGCTCATTTTCCAACTCCCGTAGAGTTAATCAGTTGAGTTTTACTGTTTTCTAATCCGTTCAGCCGATCTCCTGGTCTGGCGGTAGCTTTTAGATGCAGCTTAGCATAGATCATTGAATCTGATTAGACCGTTAGCATCTTGCTCAAAAATGACCAAAGAGTTTCTATATTTTTCCTATTTAAAACTTGACTCTTCTGTAGTTACATCGTGTACTAAGACCGATGGAAAATTAAAAGTTGCGATTTTCTAGGCCGATATGGCTAAGAACTATACTCTCATTCCGGCGTAATAATCAAGAAACTTTGCTGCCGTACCATGGGTGCAGCAGGCGCAATGATATTACGCAGCGCCTGAAAATAGGCTAACTTCCGCCAACATAACCAATGTGACCACCTGCTTCCAACTTCTGTTGGAAGTTACCTAGCTGGGCACTATTTTCAGGCACTGCGTAATATCATTGCGCCTGCTTTGCGGTATTAGTACACGATGTAACTACAGAAGAGTCAAGTTTTAAATAGGAAAAATATCGAAACTCTTTGGTCATTTGAGCGAGATGCTAATGGTCTAATCAGATTCGATGATCTATGCTAAGCTGCAGCTAAAAGTGCTACCGCCGGACCAGGAGATCGGCTGAATGGATTAGAAAA
>NW_015666548.1:43985-45489 GCF_001515625.1 Sinocyclocheilus rhinocerous
TTTTTTAACAATTGGGTGATTCTTAGACTATGGGCACTTTTATGTTCTTTGGTCATATTTATAAAAATACATATAATTTTGGACAAATTCCTCTTTCTTAGTCAAACTAACAATAAAACCACCTTAAAAACTTTTTACTACCTTTCTATTATGATTTTTTCATACTTTTCAACCTCCTTATAGGTGTCAAAATCACTGTTTTCTCCTTGTCGCACACCCAGACTTTTAAACTTCAACAATGAAAATACAGTTTAAAAATATGACTTATCTGGTAACTATTAATGTACCTGAATTAAGCAATAGTGAAATAATTAAAATACATAATAGTATTTAATGTGAGACCACGATCAATATTATTTTCTATTCAAAATATAGCTGTCGCACAGTATTGGTGTCATTTCCACCACAACACTGTAATGTCCCTTTAAAAAGTTTGTGTGAAAGATTGTTTAGGTGGTTTCTATGGAAATGTTCAGTGACATCAGAGCACATGTTGGACATGGAGGGAATTTAAATTTTCATCAACAACAAATGAAGAAAAATCAAGGTAAATATTGCTTGATCAGTTAATATATTTATTCTACGTCATTTCCAAACATGCTGTGCGACAGCTATATTTTGTATAGAAAGTAATATTGATCGTGGTCTCACATTAAATACTATTATGTATTTTAATTATTTTACTAGTGCTTAATTCAGGTACATTAATAGTTACCAGATAAGTCATATTTTTAAACTGTATTTTCATTGTTGAAGTTTAAAAGTCTGGGTGTGCGACAAGGAGAAAACAGTGATTTTGACACCTATAAGGAGGTTGAAAAGTATGAAAAAATCATAATAGAAAGGTAGTAAAAAGTTTTTAAGGTGGTTTTATTGTTAGTTTGACTAAGAAAGAGGAATTTGTCCAAAATTATATGTATTTTTATAAATATGACCAAAGAACATAAAAGTGCCCATAGTCTAAGAATCACCCATATACATACACATACACATACACATACAGGGTGGGAAGGGGGGGGGTTCTTTCTACGAAAGAAAATCATTGTAGAGGCTGTATGTCATAAGTGGGTCGGGTAGCTCCCGTAACCACTGTTTGACCAGGCCGGTGATTGTGTGGATGGGGTAATTGTCAAAACTGACAGCCTGCGGACTTTTCTCTAATAAGTGATGAAGCTCTTTGACTCGGCAGACTGAGCCAGATTTGCGGTAGATGCCCTCCCTGTTTTTAACAGATTTAATTGCTGTCCGAATCCAGGATGTCGGTGTTTTTCTCTCACCACCCCCGTAAAAATCCCCGGACGAATTACCTGCTGTTTTTTGACAAACACCAAGGTCGTGTGATAATTTAATTGCCGTCCGAATCCACATCTCTGAGTTAACGAGAAGAAATCGATTCAAAAAGTTGAAACCCTTTTTGAGCACTCCCGAACACCGTAAGGTAACGTTGTACTTCGGTGTAACTTGCATACATATTTATTTCTGAAATGCTGGAAAGTATTTAAAA
>NW_015666548.1:45573-46560 GCF_001515625.1 Sinocyclocheilus rhinocerous
GCTCCACCACAGCGACTGGGAGCAGAAAGAGAAGAAAAGCACGTAAACATTCGAAATGGGTCTTTATTATGGCAGCAGCAGGTATGCAATACAATTTTAAAATGTGTATTATAAACAGTTATATATCGCGTATTATTATTATTATATACAACTATTTTCCTATTTTTAAAGAGGAGATTTAAATAATCAAATAATAAATAGGATTATATATTATAAAAAAGCTTGTAATAATAAGAATACATTTTACATAAGTATTTAAAATAAATTTTACACAATAATAAGAATACATTTGTAAATAAAATTCCTTTTCTTTACAGCAGACAATCGTGACTGGCCACGTGAGCAGCGCGTTCCCGGGTTCGTACAGGATCACAGAACTCGCTCCTCCACTGTGAATAAATCGCCATCCGAATCCATGAGTTTTATCACTGAGGTGATATGTAAATTTATTTTTACAGACATCCATATGAGAAACAATTACCGTCCGAATCGGGCTATATATATATTTTTTTGTGGTAATAAAAACAGACATAAGCGAACAACAGCCTTTAAAACGACTTAAAATTCACTAAACCATATGAGGCAATAATGATTGGTTAATTAATAATAATCATATGGTTTCATTGAATGACACTGTTAAAATACATAATATAATACAAAATAAACAATTTATGTACATTACATATTATTACAAATGCCTGCAAAGGTCACCAAAGGCCTGGTAATTGCTGTTGTTACACTTGCAAGATGATCAAATCCTTGTTTAATATTGACCAAACATTTAATTCAAATATCCACTTAGGCTATAAAATCTATCAGATAACCGTATTAATAAAATCATAGCCATAGGAGGTAACTGTCTTTTTTTTTTTTTTTGTTAAAACTGTTTTATTACACTGACTGCTCTTAATTTACATATGTTTTTTTTAAACTAACAATAACTTTATTTAAAGGGGTCATATGACGTTGCTAAAAAGAACATTATTT
>NW_015666549.1:0-2962 GCF_001515625.1 Sinocyclocheilus rhinocerous
AGCTGAATTTCTCAGACCACATTGCTAAAACTGCCCGGTCCTTCATATAATTTTACGATCACTTTGTTCCTCTTCCTGCCTTGTTGTTATAATAACACTTCGCTCACTATCAGTTTCATCCATATTCGATGTTTCATTTTCTTTTTTTTCCATTTTCTCGATCGTACTACATTTCATACACTACTATCTCCCCCGCCATCTTCTTCGAATCCCATCTCACTTCCTGACTCGTCACTTCCTTCTGCCATCTCCTGCCCAGTCACAGTCCAGCCATTGCCCACAGCCACAGAGCATATCCTCCTTCGCCCACGTTGGAAAAACCTACAGCCCCGCTAAGCTCTCAGTCCAGCACCTGCTCTTGTTCTTATTTTATTTTATTTATTTATTTATTTATTGGCCTTTTTTCTTTTCTCTTTTTATAATTGTTGTAATTAAGATAAATGTGTAAACAATTAGGAAATCTACATATCCTGTGTTGTTTGAATTACTAACTCAGCAGTTATCAATTTGGGGCTAACTGAGAATATACCAAGTGCAACTGAAAAATTAACAAATGAAAGAGCTTTGCTTGTTGTGTTTGGAAAAATGGTACAAACATTTTTTAGATTTGTATAAAATCAATAAATAAAGTTGCAATTGTGTTTTCTTAATACATTAAAATTTTGGTTGGCCCTATGAACTATTGTGAAAACATTTGAGAATACCATGCACAGTGTTTTGAGAAAATTATGGATGTGATTTGTAATTTGTAACAAATGAATGAAAACTTACAATCTGTTTAGGACAATTACAAAGTGTTGTGCTCACTGTGTTAACTGTTTCTGAGTTTGGAGAAATGTGTCAAATCGATTGAGAAAAACTGTAATCTAATCAGAATCGATACCAGTAATGAGATGATGTTTATTAACTTTTACAAATGTACACAAATGGCCAGAGGCTATATCTATTGTTTGTTTACCTCTAAAATGGTCATAGATCATTTACTTTACATTTCTGTAATCACTTTGTTTAAATCTACCTTTGTATATAAGGTTTTATAAATCACATTTTATAATACCCCATGTTTTTTATGCACTGCTGTACATGGCACATAATCTTTGAATATATAACTACAGAATTATTTGCATTGTATATGTGCTTTAGTTCATCTGTGCTTTTAGGCCATCTGTAATAAAATAATAATACTTTCATGCACAGCAAATATTTGCACTGAATAATATTTACATAATAAATAGTTCTAATGAATGATTTGACTTATGTTTAATCCCCTTCTTCATGTTGTTAGCCATTGTTGGAAATACCTTTTATAATTAACATACATTTTTTTGGCTGTTTTACATTATATAACACTGAAATAAGGTGGCTAGAATGAAAGATATATATCTATTTTTGATAGTTACAGCCAAATAACTAAAGAAGTAACACCACTACCTTTCTTTAGGGCTCCCAAAAACATTGTGCATTTCATTCTAGCCATCACAAACGGCAGTTTTAAAATACTATTTTTAGGTACTAATGAATTATTACCTCAAAAAAAAAAAAAACTCATGAAAAATATGTGTTAATAAATTAATAATAGATTATTACATATTATATATGTGCATCTCATTACAATATTTCCAGAACTATGACATTGTAATGTATAAGAGTGACATGTTACATGCCTCTCATTGATGTGTCAGAAACACAGTCGTCACATGGAGTTATCTAGCACATAACAGTCTCACAATGACTGCTGGCAGCCTACTTGTATCTTAAGTTGTAAACCATGATGTACATCCAGACCCAGGGATGGGCAAAAATACATCAAAATATCAGCCCGTATAGCTTGAAGCCCTTCTCCTTCTTGGTTGTCGATGTATGACACAGTGTTTGGATAATTCGACTCACGTCGTTGACCATAACCCTAAGCACATCTTGAAGCGACTGAGTGAAAAACGCCATATTTGCTATGAACACTACGTGCGCTGGATGTAACAGAACTGGCTGACTTTGAATCCAGAAGAGAGTGTGCATAAAGCCAATTAATAAATGGCAAAGTATATATTTTTGTCTCCTTTGTTTGATTGGATTTCTAATTTCTAAAAATGAACAATAAAACTTGAATTAAACATATGTACAAATATATTGAAATGGATTGAACTGATAAGAACTGATTAGAACTGCCAGTAAAAGAAAATAACAGCATTATGTAAAAGTGTGACAAGGCTATCAGAATCTAATTATCTAGGGAAGCATAGAGGTAACAATAAAAAAGAAACAGTCAATTTATTCTTTCATTGTTTTGATGACTTCATTGTCTCTGGGTATCCTCTGAATAAACATGTATTCCTGTGTGTAGACAACAAAGTCACACCAGTCCAAACCAGAAATCAACATTTGGCCCTGGATCTGCTTATTTTACAAAAGCATAACGTTTCACTGTCATTTTGAAGGTACACAAATAAAAATAGACCGTTTTGAATGATGTCTTGCTCTTATCTGACAGATATCACATTTTCCCGCTGATATAAGGAATCCAAAATATTCACGCTGGAGCCTCCCGCACGCACACAACAAATCAGTTCTAGCATTGCAACTTGACATCACAGCCTCATCATCAGCAAACTAAATGAGACAACTAAACCTGCAAAAGGTATTTGGTATGGGATGATATTAAACTCAAAATGATTTATATATGCACGCACAATTATCCATGTACTGCATAAATTTTATACATGTATCTTACTAACCACAAACAAATACCTTTCAATTTGAGTCTGTGGAATTCAGGATTAAATGATTGTGCAGCGATTTTTACAAATACAGACATGTTTGCGAATAAAAAATTTCTGTTCTGCATTAATATATCATAAATTGCTCATGCAAAAAGGAATCTGTGCATATGTGGATCAGGTGACACACGTGCATTAAATGATGTCTAGTTCGAGTGGATCTTGTTCGGTTCATTTGGATTTTGAGA
>NW_015666549.1:3484-5372 GCF_001515625.1 Sinocyclocheilus rhinocerous
ATTTATTGCCCCTCATAAACCCCCCCTCCTCCTACCATAAATGGACACCTGTTTGGACACCTGTTCCTGTACACCCCCACCCCCATCTAACTGTCCATCTGTTTATCCACCTCAGCGATCCGAAGGAATTTATGATTGTTTGGGAATGTGTTTTTTTGTGTGGGTCAGTTGAAACTGTTCAAAACTACGTGCTTTAAACTTTAAATTGTGAAACGTGGTATGATTATTAAACGGGATAAGGGAAGTTTTTATTAAATTTTTTTTCACATACATTTCAAGAAAAACATCAAACATACGCGATATATAAACAATGTAATGACTGTTTTTTTTTCAGAAAAGAGTAAAAAACGGGTCAAGACGAATATTTAAGTGTTGTTCATTTAAAAGCTAGTTAGAGTTTGTTACAAGTTAAATAAAAAGAAAAATGTTGACCATCTATCTAAAACAAACAAAAAAAATATCGGATACGTTCTTTAAACAGTAACATTACAATTTAAAAGTTTGAGAGTTTGTTACCAGTTAGAAAATAAAAAGAAAACTAGTCCACTGACCATCTATCTAAAACAAATAAAAAGTATCCGATACGTTCGTTAAACAATACGGCAGTATTTCTATGTTACAATTTTTAAAGTTAGAGATTGTTACCAGTTAGAAAATAAAATAAAAAGATCCGTGTATCTTATGTTGTTGAGCTCAGGAGCGCATCGGTCAGGCCACACCTACAGCCCTCCTCTAACGCCGGAGGCGTGACCGGCGCAAAGATAGCTTTAAATGTATGGTAAAAAAGAATTAAGCAAAATAATGTTTTTAAATTAAAAAGAGTTGTTTTTAATAAATCTATATCATTTCTTAAGTGATGAAACCATTCAGCATTTATCCTAAAGCTTTTCACTTAAAAATTAGGTTACACTCGTCTTCTACTAAACAATCACATATAAATCACTGGAAAATGATGTTTTGTTTTATTTTATTTTATTTTAGTTTATTTTAGTTTAGTTATCCCCACTTAATTTAGTAGTCTAATTCATTTAATCTGTCTTTTATTTTTGTCAAGATTAATTTACGGTGTGGTATAACAGTTTGAATGCATATGCACGTCAAGTCAAGTCAAGTCACCTTTATTTATATAGCGCTTTTAACAATACAGATTGTGCCAAAGCAACTGAACAGCATTAATTAGGAAAATAGTGTGTCAATAATGCAAAATAACAATAGTAAACACTAATTTTTCAGTTAAAGGCAGTTCATCATTGAATTCAGTGAGTGCATCATCAGTTCAGTTTAAATAGTATCTTTGCAATAATTTGCAATCAAGTCAACGATATCGCTGGAAATGAAGTGTCAAAGAAACCTCTCGTTCAAATACTGAGGTGCTAAACCATTCAGGGCTTTATAAGTAATAAGCAAGATTTTAAAATCTATACGATGTTTAATAGGCAGCCAGTGCAGTGTTGACAGAAGCGGGCTAATATGGTCATACTTCCTGGTTGAAGGAAACATTGGCAAGTCACTTTATGCAGACGATGGGGCACTCTGGGTTAGAGGTGGGAATATAGAATATTTAAGAAGGAAAATGCAATATGGAATGTAGAACAGTGGACAACTAAATGGGGATTTAAACTTTCAATCTCAAAATCACAAGTTATTTGCTTCTCTAAACGTCCTAAAACAGTATTACTTAAACTGTATGGGCAAGATCTTGAACAGGTTAAGGTTGTAAGATATTTTTTCCCTATTTCTTGTCTCCTTCCTTTCCATCAAGCTACTCTCCAGTCCAGTAGGTGGCGGTAAATGCACCTTTAAATTGGTTTGCCAGCCGCCAATAAAATTAAAAGAAGAAGAAGAACAAGAACAAGAGCAAGAATGAGAAAGGGAACAGAAAGAGGGG
>NW_015666549.1:17338-21245 GCF_001515625.1 Sinocyclocheilus rhinocerous
TTATTTATTTATGACTATTAGTATTATTATTTAGTATGATATACATTCATATGTGATACATATACATGCATCGATGCTCCACACTCCAGTTCAGATGGTGGCGGTAATGCACTAATAAGCTAGTCTGCCAACCGCCAATAAACAGAAGAAGAAGAAGAAGAAGAATCCCTGCTCCAGCTAAGGGTGCTGGTGGTTGGCAACGGCTGGACTGTGACTGGGCAGGAAATGGCAGAAGGAAGTGACGAGTCAGGAAGTGAGATGGGATTCGAAGAAGATGGCGGGGGAGATAGTAGTGTATGGAATGTAGTACGATCGAGAAAACGAAAAAAAAAAGGAAATGAAACATCGAATATGGATGAAACTGATAGTGAGCAAAGTGTTATTATAACAACAAGGCAGGAAGAGGAACAAAGTGATCGTAAAATTATATGAAGAAGGGATGACGTTTGGTAAGTGGAACCCGGTTAAATTATCAAAAGCAATAAAAAAAATGCTGGGTGAGATCAAAAATGCTAAGGTATTGAGGAACGGATCACTGTTTATTGTTTGTAGAAATAAAGTGCAGCAAGAAAAAGCCTTACGACAGAATAAAATAGATAGTAAGAGAGTACAGTCTTCATTATTTGAGTACAAGAAATTGATTTGAGGAGTCATCTCAGGGATACCTACAGATATTTCAGAAGAACAAATGAAATATAATATGACAGGGCAAAAGTTTTGGAAGTAAAATGCCTTACAACAACTAGAAATGAAGAGAAATGCAACAGCTTGTCTGTTATGATTAAGTTTGATGAATCAAAACTTCCTGGCAAGGTGTACATCGGATACATGAGCTATGAGGTCAGGCCATATATTCCTCCACCACTGAGGTGCTTTAAGTGCCAGAAATATGGTCATGTAGCAGCGATATGTAAGGGCAAACAAAGATGTGGCAGATGTGCAGGTGAACATGAGTACGGAAAGTGTGGAGAGGGAGTAGAGCTTAAGTGCTGCAACTGTGGAGGACAACACAGCTCGGCTTACCGCGGATGCGAAGCCAGCAAGAGGGCAGTGGAGGTGCAACGAATGAAGGCATTACAAGGAATAACAGAGGACAACACAGCTCGGCTTACCACGGATGCGAAGCCAAGAGGGCAGTGGAGGTGCAACGAATGAAGGCATTACAAGGAATAACATACGCAGAAGCAGTAAAGAAAGTGTCTAGAGAAAAGATTGTCTATAAACCAGCAAATAATGAAACTAAAGAAGCAAACAATGAAACTAAAGATAGACCTTGCAGGAGCTGTGAAAAGATTATGGGAAAAAAAAGACGTGCTAATTATGAGCAAAAATTGTTCGGCACAGACAGAAAGGAAGACTGGAAAGATCAAAATAATAGTTAAAGCAGCAGAGAAATATCTTGGGGTTAAAGGACTTAGTTGTGAAGTAGTGGAAGAAATGTTAACTGCAGGAATCTCTAACTCTCAGTCATGGGTTGGTGGATCTACATGATAGACCTTGCAGGAGCTGTGAAAAGATTATGGCAAAAAAAGACGTGCTAATTATGAGCAAAAATGAATTTGTATTGTTCATGATTGAGGTGATAAATTACTCGGTACAGACAGAAAGGAAGACTGGAAAGATCAAAATAATAGTTAAAGCAGCGGAGAAATATCTTGGGGTTAAAGGACTTAGTTGTGAAATAGTAGAAGAAATGTTAACTGCAGGAATCTCTCTCAGTCATGTGTTGGTGGATCTACATGATTCTAGTTTTATTGCAGTGGAATGCCAGGAGTCTTATCGCTAATGGACAAGAATTCAAAAAGTTTGTTTCTGAGTTATAAGATAAACCTCATGTAATATGTGTACAGGAGACATGGTTGAAACCAGAGTTAGACTTTGTGATATCTGGATATACTGCAATCCGAAATGATAGGGAAATAGGAAAAGGTGGAGGGCTGGCAACTTTTATAAGAAATGGGATAAGATATAATCTAATCAATAAAGGAAAAGAATATGAATCTATTATAGTCAAAGTATGGACAGGAAGAAATAGTATAATGATAGTAAATTTTTATAATCCATGTAACAGACCTGAGCATGGATATACTAAATGCAGTATGTGAGATGATACAAGGGGAAATAGTATGGTGTGGGGATTTTAATGCACACAGTACACAATGGGGGAGTAGGATTACAGATGCAAATGGATCAATAATAGAAGAATTTATAGATAATAAAAATCTGGTATGTATTAATGACGGAAAGGGCACAAGGTATAGTCAACAGTAGGTAGTGATCATTATCCAATAATAACTAAGATTGGAGTAGAGATATATCACGATAATGAAGTGAGAACACCAAGGTGGAAGTTGGATAAAGCTGATTGGCAGTCATTTCAAATGCTGAGTGAAGTTAAGTGTGTAGAAATGCTGAATAAATATATAAAATAAATGGAAGAAATTAATGAAAATGTGGTTGCAGCCGTTATAGAAGCAGCTGAAAAAACAATTCCTAAAAATGCAGGAAGTAAACTGAAAAAGTGTGTGCCATGGTGGGATGAGAGCTGTAGTGTGGAAATTAAGAAAAGGAATAAAATGTTTAAACTGCTTAAAGCCCACCATACACTGGAAACTTTGATTAACTATAAAAGGGTGCAAGCAGTAGTTAGGAAAACAATTAGGTCAGCCAAACGCGTATATTGGAGACAATTCTGTAATACAATTGGAAGAGAAACTCAGCTGTCAGACATATGGAGAGCAATTAGGAAAATGACTGGAATAAGGAAAAATGTGGAAATACCAGTTATATAGTCAAGTCAAGTCAAGTCAAGTCACCTTTATTTATATAGCACTTTTAACAATACAGATTGTGTCAAAGCAACTGAACAGCATTAATTAGGAAAATAGTGTGTCAATAATGCAAAATGACAATAGTAAACACTCATTTTTCAGTTAAAGACAGTTCATCATTGAATCAGTGATGTCTTCATTCAGCTCAGTTCAGTTTAAATAGTATCTGTGCAATCAAGTCTACAATCACAAACCAGCAGCACTGCAAACAGGAAGCAGGAATAACACTGTCCAACAGCGACACCCGCAGGTCAGGAATGCAGCAATCTTGTAATCTGTACACCGGTGGGGTCCGTGGTATACAGGCAGCTATAGTGAAAAACTCTTCGGTCTTAAATCTAGCCATTCTACCCCGAAGAGTCCGGTTAATTAAAGCGTTCTACCACGGATGATTTCACATCACTTGCTGTAGCGAAATGATGTATGTTATACTTTTTCATCAGTTGTTGGAAATGTTTGTTAAAAAATTCAGTGCCTTTATCAGTCTGTAATTTTTGCGGTATGCGGTTTTCTTTGAGTATAGATGCGAACGCTTTCGTAACCCTGTCTTATTCTTCAGTGGGCGCGCCCAAGCGTACTTACTGAAAACGTATATGCAAGTCAGTAAAAATGTGATATCCTCGTTTTCTTTCGAATAAGCAGACATGTCAACCAGATCTGCTTGAAACTGTACATCTTTCCCGTACACCACCACTCTATTCCGCTTGTATTTAATAGGTGCGGTTCTGTGTAATGTATAAGCATCCTGAGCGGATAACCAGTCCGCCACTTCTTTATCCTTCAGTGTTACTCCGTATTCCTGTAGCACAACCCGTTTTAACCGTTCTTTACCACCCAAAGACCCGGGGTTTGATGGATTGTAGTACACTTTTTTCATTAATTCAGACATCTTATCCCTACTGTTTTCAGAAAATAATGAGAGTTTTTAGTGTCAAAAGATTTTTTATTTGCAATCGTTGTAGACGTTACGTAGACATAGACACAGACGTTAAATATGATTGGTTTAACAATAATTAATTATATATCATCTAGATATTGAAGGAATTTCACACACATTACAAAATTTTTCTCTATCA
>NW_015666549.1:36481-52282 GCF_001515625.1 Sinocyclocheilus rhinocerous
ACATCACTTGCTGTAGCGAAATGATGTATGTTATACTTTTTCATCAGTTGTTGGAAATGTTTGTTAAAAAATTCAGTGCCTTTTTCAGTCTGTAATTTTTGCGGTACCGCGGTTTTCTTTGAGTATAGATGCGAACGCTTTCGTAACCCTGTCTTATTCTTCAGTGGGCGCGCCCAAGCGTACTTACTGAAAACGTATATGCAAGTCAGTAAAAATGTGATATCCTCGTTTTCTTTCGAATAAGCAGTCATGTCAACCAGATCTGCTTGAAACTGTACATCTTTCCCGTACACCACCACTCTATTCCGCTTGTATTTAATAGGTGCGGTTCTGTGTAATGTATAAGCATCCTGAGCGGATAACCAGTCCGCCACTTCTTTATCCTTCAGTGTTACTCCGTATTCCTGTAGCACAACCCGTTTTAACCGTTCTTTACCACCCAAAGACCCGGGGTTTGATGGATTGTAGTACACTTTTTTCATTAATTCAGACATCTTATCCCTACTGTTTTCAGAAAATAATGAGAGTTTTTAGTGTCAAAAGATTTTTTATTTGCAATCGTTGTAGACGTTACGTAGACATAGACACAGACGTTAAATATGATTGGTTTAACAATAATTAATTATATATCATCTAGATATTGAAGAAATTTCACACACATTACAAAATTTTTCTCTATCACGTATTAAACTAACATGTCAGTAATTTTACATACATCCATCGGATCGTTTCTTGACAACAGCATTACACACACGTCGGTTACACGAGTACAGAGACATAAAATGTTACCTATTTTAAGACTTTCTTCACATTCAGGCATGAGTTCGAGAATGTTTTTAACAGTCATGCGGGGGTTATACCCGTTTGCGATACATTGGGTTGTCATAACACTCCAATCGTTCGACATACCCCTCACAACGCACATTTGATTTTTTAATTTCATTAAACGTTTATTATCCACATAACATTCACTCTCATCATCGGTAATCTTATACAATAAACACATTATCTCGCTCTTAATTCACTGTTTAAATAAGAGTTTTGCCAGACAGGTTGTGTTGCAGAGGTTTCCCATGGCTCTGGTTAAGTCAGAGTCTGCAGGTGCACTCTTCTTCCAGCTGTCAACAGCGTCGTAAACGGCCTGCACGCAGGTTTCATCCACAAGTCTCGTCCTGAGTTCAGCCAAGCCTTCCACTATGTACATATCATCTCTGAGCTCACACAGGACAGTGTCGACAACATCCTGAATTCTTTGCAGATGCGGTGTTAAACCGAACAGTTTCAAGGTTCGGGCCAGAATGAGTTTTAGATCAGGGCCCGTATGTATAAAACTTCTCAGAAATGCTCTTAAGAATAGTCTTAAGCTTTGACTTAAGTGTCAAAAAATTCTTAGTAAAAAGTAGGACTTTTCTAAGAGTAGGAGACTTTTATAAAGACGCTGAAAGCAACTTTCAGTAAAGTCTAAGACTGATTCTTAACTGTTGACTGAGGTGACACTTAAGTGTTGTGAACTAAGGACTACAATGATGTCAACACAAAATGGCCGACCTCGACCTCTGAATCAGCAAATAGTGAGCCTGCTCATGTAATGTCACAGCAGCATAACACCAATCATTTAATGTAACTACAATAAAATCAGTTAATTAAGACTGAAATATTTTAATTTAAATGTATTTTTAAATGCTTTGCATTGTGCAAAATTATCACAAATGATTACTAATGCTTTGTTTAATGGTATGTCTCCTCATTTACAGTTAGAGCAATGATGTGAACATGAGTTCCATCAACGGCTCCAGTAATTCCAGGAAAGCCCACAATCCTCACAAAAGTTGTTTTTGCAATATGGTTTGGCGGTCAATTGAAAAATGTAATAAACTGCCATATAGTAGTGGCCAAAAGTGATGTCCGGCCTAGGAAATTTGACATATTTTCATCCTTAATTTAAAAAAAAAAATGCAAGATTTTGTAAGCATATTGCATAGTTGCTTAGATTCAGGGTGAAACAATCTCACTTTTATGTTGTTGTATCTGTCAAACGCCTCGCACCACTTAAACAATTTGTCTATCTTACCGAATATGTCTTCTAACGCAGACACGTCTTTCCATTGAAACAAAAATTTAATGGTATAGAATTTGAGATGATCCTCTTCAGATATCGGCCAAGTACGTTCAGGTAGGTCCGAGCTGTGGTCGCTACAAAGTATATAAACATAATCATCAGCATACTTGTTAAATTGATCCCCGAGCACTCTGTACCGCATACCCGGAGTGATGCCATGCCATTCCCCTATGAACAGAGGGTCATCGCAACCGTCTTTTAGATCACGCCAAACATAATTGTAAAATAAACACCAATCTTTTAAGGTGAAAAACAGATCGGGGTCATCGCACGTGTCGTACGTGAACCTTTCATCATTGTCCACGGTACTCAGTCTGACCTCCCGGTTGTTCTTGTCAAAGTTGTAACTGCAAATACGATTACCGGATAAATGAAACTCATACTTAATATTATCCAAAGGTTCGTGGAGGAATTTGGCCAGACACGGTCCGTGTTTCATCTTCCTCGGTGCCAGAGTAAGATCACCCATAGCAACCTCAACACTCTTCTCAGGAGTTTTAGGTGATGATGACTCAGCCATTGTTACAGAATAATTTTCATTTTTTTCCAATTCACAAAAGCACCGTTTGTATTTTGCGTCTAGGTACGGATAAATTAGCCTCAACAAACCCCCTTTTTAAACACTCGTTACAACCAGTTTGGGTGACTATCACGCCTCCCGCATTAGGGGAGGGCTGTAGGTGTGGCCTGACCGATGCGCTCCTGAGCTCATTTTGAGTTTTGACAGGCTCGAGTGAGGATGTATCGGACGGAAACAACGTAAGATATACAGATCTTTTAATTTTATTTTCTAACTGGTAACAATCTCTAACTTTAAAAATTGTAACATAGAAAAACTGCCGTATTGTTTAACGAACGTATCGGATACTTTTTTATTTGTTTTAGATCGATGGTCAGTGGACTAGTTTTCTTTTTATTTTCTAACTGGTAACAAACTCTCAAACTTTTAAATTGTAATGTTACTGTTTAACGAACTAGTTTTTAAATTAACAACACTTAAATATTTGTCTTGACCCGTTTTTTTACTCTTTTCTGGAAAGAAAACAGTCATTACATTGTTTATATATCGCGTATGTTTTTCTTGAAATGTATGTGTGAAAAAATTTAATAAAAACTTATCCCATTTAATAATCATACCACATTTCACAATTTAAAGTTTAAAGCACATAGTTTTGAACAGTTTCAACTAACCCACACAAAAAACACATTCCCAAACAATCATAAATTCCTTCGGATCTCTGGGGTGGATAAACAGATGGACATTTAGATGGGGCTGGGGGTGTACAGGAACAGGAGTCCAGTATGGGGGGTGGGGGTGGAATTTTTATGACCCTCATCAATCAAATCTGATGGCACATGGGGCCCTATACTCTCTCTAGCCTGTTCATTATCAGAATAAAATACAGTCAACCAAACATATAGATACACTATAGAATAATCTTTACTTTATTTGTCCCTCAAGAGGGAAATTTGTTTTGGGCAATACAGGTAAAACTGCACAACAAAGTACCAACATCAATAATAACAATCACACAGTTGTGTCCCCTGAATCAGAGTTTAACAGCCTTGTAGCCAAAGGAACAAAAGAGTTTTTATAACGGTTATATCTAGACATCGGAATACGAAAACGTCGACCAGATGGAAGTAATTCAAATTCTCACTGAAGCACATGAGAAGGGTCCCGAGTCATTTTCATTGCCTGTTTAAGAATAACCTTATTAAAAACAGACTGAAAATTGGGATAAACCCTCAGACCAACCACTTTCATAGCAGTACACACCAAACGGTTCAGCTGAGATCTAAGAGTAACTTTCAAATTACCAAACCAGGCTGCTATACCATACAGTAAGATGGATTCAATACAGGCATGATAAAACAACAACTTGACCCTCTGAGCCACCCCAAATAATCTAAGCCTCCTCAAAAAGTAAATTTTTTGTTGCACCCTTCTACACAGATTATCCACATGCACCTCCCATGAAAGTTTATTATCCATAAGCAAACCTAAATATTTGTATGATGCAACCTGTCTAACAGGCTTGTTGTTAATCATGATAGGTGAGTGATTGCCTACTGATTTATAATCAAAGATAATTTCCTCTGTTTTACTAACATTAATTACAAGACTATGTTCTTTACTCCATAACACAAAGTCAGCAATCTCTGTAGTGTAACACTGAAGGTCCTCATCCTTGTACAAACGACCAAGAATGGCAGTATCATCTGAAAATTTAACGACAATATTCCCCGGATGGTGACTCCTATATTCATTTGTGTACAATGTAAATAAGAGTGGTGAACAAACACACCCCTGGGGAACACCAATACTAATGGGCCGACATTCTGAGAAAGTCTGCTTGATTTTAACTTGTTGAGTCCAATTCGTAAGAAATGCATGGAACCATTTAATGCTATATGGATTAACAGCCATACTATTTAGTTTGGAGAGCATAATGTCATGAATCCTGTCCATGGACTTCCGTTCAATCACCACCAAAGGTCACCCTTCCATTACATTGTCTCTCGCACTACACAAACTGTTGCATGTCATCCCGGACTACATATCCCATCATCCATTGCACTGATTGCACACAGCACTGATTGCACACAGCTGTAACCATTCACACATTCACTTGTCGCCCCGTAACACATAAGGTGTGGCTTCACGGTATTAAAAGCAGAGCTCAGATCGAGAAAAAGCAACCTGGCATAAGCCTTTGGATCCTCCAAATGTTTTAAAACATGATGCACCACGGTAAGGATCGCATCATCGGTGCCCCTGTTGATTTGATAAGCGAACTGATAAGGATTAAGATGGTCCTTGACCTCTTCCTTAAGCCTCCCCACCATAATCCTCTCCAAACACTTCATTACAATACAAGTTAAGGCAACTGTACGATAATAAGGTTAAAATGAAGATTTTAACTTAATTAAGGGCTAGTTCCTCTGCAAAAGTTTTTAAAATAGAGGCAGAAAGTATATCCGGCCCAGTTGCCCTTTTAATGTCAAGACCTTTAAAAACCTTAACAACATCAATCAGAGTAATTTGAGGTTTTGATACAGAATCATCAATCCGAATAGCCTCCAATACATCACTACAATCATAAGAATCCACATTGAACCTACAGTAAAAATCATTGAGCTCATTTACCATTATTTGCTCATTGACAGCATGCATGCTCATCCTTTTAGGAGTCATATTTGTTAAACACCTTACCTTAGACCACAACTTTTTTGAACTTTTACTCAGATCACTATCAATTAAATCTCTATACCTCTTACGAGTTTCTCTTAATTTATAATTAAGCTTTTTCTGAGCCAATTTCAAAAGTTCTGGATCCCGTTGTTTAAAAGCCAAGTGTGTCTGATTAATACACTCCTTAACCTCCTTGGTGATGTAGAGCTTATTATTTGAATAATGTTTAATCCGTTTAACTGGTATTACAGAGTCTATACAAAACTTAACATATGCAGTCCTGATTTCATTATGTCTGTCAATATCTGAGTCATACAGCACCTCCCAGTCCGTACAAAGAAAACAGCCCCTTAATATCTCAATTTTCTCCTGAGACCAAAGTCTCACCACCTTACCTACAGGCTTACACGACTTCAGCAAGGTGCGATACACAGGAATAAGCTGCACTGTATCATGGTCCGAGTTTGTTAACGGTGGTTTAATTTTCACAGTGTATGCATTTGATATATTCCCATAACACTTGTCCAAAATTGTGTTATTTCTTGTATTGCAGTTTACATATTGTTGGAAACCAGGCAAAAATCTTTCAAGGTGACATTGATTCATATCACCCAAGACAAACAGAGGAGCATTAGGTGTACGTTGGAGCTGCTGTTGCACACACTCAGACACCTGTGTCGCCGCTCTAACTGCGTTTCCATCCGGTGGCACATAAACAACACAGATGACAATATTGCCAAACTCACGTGGCAAATAGAATGGTCGCAGGCTAATGCACAGCAGTTCCACGTCTCTGTCACTGATAGTCTCCCTCACAGTAATACAACCACACCACCGATCATTGATATAAAGGCAAACCCCACCTCCGCAGGATTTTTCTGTCCTGACTAGGTCTCTGTCCATGCGCACCTGTGTGAAACCGTCCACCTCAACATAGGCATCGGGGACGTCGGGCTGAAGCCACGTCTCTGTAACAGCCATGACGCATGCGTCTCGATATTCATAACGAAAAGTTGAATTAATCCGCAGTTCGTCCATTTTATTCCGTAGTGAGCGGGCATTGAACAGAATCTAGATACACTGGTTAATTAAAACAGCCCGTAGTACAATAAGTGCCGTTCAGCCTGAGCTCGGGCCAAGCACATATTTGCACATGTGAAGAGGATGATTTTTCATGTGAAGAAGACCATGATTTCTTTTTTTTTGGAAAGCGGTTTAAGTACAACGCCTGGTTTGCATAGGCCTAATAAATAATAGTCTGTTGCATTCAAATTCAAATAGCCAACATTGTGAATATGGAAACATTTGGATTCGTGCCAAATGAAAGAGTAAGAAAGAGGATTATAGGGCCAAACAATAAAAAAAAAACTTCTCCAGAATAAAGTCATTTGCCTATAATGTGAGATTATACTCATTAAATATCCAGAAAAATGTAGAAATAAAATATTGAGAATAAAAATAATTACATTTCGAGAATAAAGTCGTTCATCAGCATCGTCAATTTCATCTTTGCAGACACTGACTCAGAAAACAGTTTAGTAATAAGTAGCCTAAATAAAATATGTTCTAGCTATTTCTGCGATCCGCTTGAAATAGCTGAAATAGCTATAGGCTATAGCCTATAAAACGCTTGTTTAGTATAATTTAGTTTAAGTTAATTTAATAGTTTAATTAAATATAAACGTTCGATGTATGTAGTTCGACTAATGACTTAAATGAGCAACTATAATAACCCTTTTAATAATAATAATAATAATAATAATAATACAAGGAAGGAATAACTGACAACGTGCCATTGAATTACTAAGAAACAAAGAAAACACAATGTAACATTCTACTACTAACAGCCTACTCAATGGAATGCGCACATGGAATGGGGCTAGTGCCATCTAGTGGTCGCTGATTTTCTTAGGCTCAGCTGCACAAATCATGATATTTTAATACAAACTATAACATTTGTATTCACAAATATGTCTCTATTTGAACAAAATGCTGCACATGTACTACACAATGTAATTCTTAACTCTGCAGACACCGGTTGAAAAGCATTTGTTTTAGTGTAGTGACGCACATTTGCGAATTTTTCAAATCGTGTACACGTTAATGAATTGCAATGGGCCTTGTTTGTTGGTAGTTGTGTGTGGGGGGGATGTGAAATGCTGTAAACTGCGAAAATTAACCCAACAAGATCGACTCGAACTAGACGTCAATTAATGCACGCGTGTCACCTGATCCACATATGCACGGATTCCTTTTTGCATGAGCAATTTATGATATATTAATGCAGAACAGAGCATTTTTATTCGCAAACATGTCTGTATTTGTACAAATCGCTGCACAATAATTTAATCCCGAATTCCACAGACTCAAATTGAAAGGCATTTGTTTGTGGTTAGTAAGATACATGTATAAAATGTATGCAGTACATGGATAATTGTGCGTGCATCTATTAATCATTTTGAGTCTAATATCATCCCATAATTTGGTGACTCATTTTAACTTGTCTGTTGTACAATATATAGGTTTTGCCGGTCAGCGTGAGCATGCCGTGGTGTTTTTCCAAACACTTTTTTGTATATGTGAAGGATGCTGTTAGTAGATATTAGGACATGAGAGAAGTACAAAGCCTTCGTTACATAATAAGTAGCCTAATAGTTTAGCAACCAAATGTTAGACTGTGTAACGATTCACTCATGGAAATGATTCATGCCGAATGAGAGGTTTGCGAGACCACTATGTGGTTAAGTTTCAGTTTTTAGTGAGTAAGTTTAGTTTGGACATAGCCATAGGCGCCGATTTGTTTCTGCCAGTGGGTGCAAAAAACGAGCATTTTATTTTTTTATAAAACACATTTTCACCACTGTTTACACAAGTAAATGATAACCAGGCTAAGTCATCATACACATACGCAACACATGCTTAACATATTTAAATATTCTCATTACTCAGTAATTCATTATACTGGGTGTTAGTTTTATTCTAGAGTAGGCTATACTCCGTTTGATGGTGCGTTTGATGAATTCACTACACAAAATGTATCTTGCGAAGTGAAATGCATGCAATTACCAACCAAATAATACACACATTATTTCTATGAGGGTTGCGCTTCACTAAATAAAATTATTTAATAAATACCTGTTTACAAAAAGCACTTATTCGCGTGTACACAGGACAGTGAAATGCATGCAATTACCAACCAAATAATACACACATTATTTCTATGAGGGTTGCGCTTCACTAAATAAAATTATTTAATAAATACCTGTTTACAAAAAGCACTTATTCGCGTGTACACAGGACAGAGTTTGAGTTACACATAATATCTGAGGGAGTGCAGAGCCATGATCACTATATGTATAATGGAGAGCAAGCCCGCTGTAAGCCGAGAGATTCGTGCTGGCGCCCTCTCGTATTACAATAATGCACTCTCGACATTTGCCATTAAAATAATGCCAAAAACTGCCTCAAATGAACTATAAATACGAGAATAAAGTTATAAAAACTGCAATCCATTTCTAATTGGTTAAAATGAACGAAGACTATCTTGTGTTTTTCACGAGCACTCACGGGATCGGCGCCTATGGCAGACCTGCTAACCTTGGAAAAATGTTTTGAGTACCACTTGTGTGACGGCACACAAGTGTTTATATATTTTCAACATATAAATTGGTTGTGAAGAAAGCCATGCAGACACATTTTTCAAAATAACTCTTTTAATGAACAGACATATTTACATTTAGGAAGAGACAGCCTTTTGTGTGCATGTGTGAATAATCTGACTTCAGTTGTTGAGATGCCATTTTGCATCATTCATCACCTCTACTTGCAGTGGAACTTGCTCGTGACTGCTTTGTCTCATAGCTTGCTGACTTTCTGAGCAGAGCATCACTAAAGCTTTCCATGTGACAAACAGTCCCCTTTGCAGCCATGCTCACCTTTCTTGTCACCAAGACACTTATCATGTCAGTGCTGAGGCTGGCTCTGAGGGACTGAAGACCCTCTCACAATCAGCATTGCTATGGAAGATAACCAATATCCCAAGCATTACTACTGAAAGGTTGGAGAAGACCTCCTTGCCCTCCCCTCTTCAACAGGCCAATGTCTCGCCAGGCCTCATCAATGCGCTTGTTGAGGATGCTGTCATCAAAGCTGGTCGTTTGATACATCCGGAACTCATCTTCCACTTGATCCACAGTGACCTCTTCCGGCAGAATAGAAGGAAAGCGACAGATAAAGAATCGGAGAGAACAGAATTACACAAATTGCCTCTTTGCTATGTCTGCCACAACAACATGCTTAAGCAGCTCATCCCCAAATGGATATTTGGAAACCATGTAGTCAGCTGCAGATGAAAAGAACTTTCTAACATCTCTGAAGAATGGCTTGAGCTCTAGGTTACCTTGGCTTTGAATGAAGGTTTGAGTGTCATGGCCAATAGAGAGTTCCTCATCTGGTAGCTGATCTTCCCTTGTGATGGTTGGCTTGATACCTCTACCAATTTCATTCATCATAGTGATCACATGCTCAGGCTTACAGAATGAAAGCAATACCTTTTCCAGTTGCATCTCCAAAGTTGGAAGCAAGACATGTATGCATGGCTCTTCTTTTTGAAGTATTTGGTTGCTGATATCAAAAATAGGTATGGCTCTCTTCAGAAAGAGTGAACACACCTTTGATATGGGATTGGTGAGAAACTGAAGTATCTTCTCAGGCTTTGCCAGATCCCTTTTCTCATCTTTCTTGGTTCTTTCAGGGGTTTTTTTTCTTTTGCAGTTTTCTTTCCAATTTCATTTTGCTTAAAGAGGAATCTGGTTAAGTCAAACTCTGCAGCAAGGTGTGCAGGAGCTTTGACTTCTGGCAGACTGGTAAGTGGTGTGGCTTTAGGCTCCTGGGTAGAACCATACAGAGGTGTGGGCAACTTTGTAGCTGGTATGCTGGTGGAGGATGAAGCTTTAGGCTGCTGGGTAGAACCATACAGAGGTGTGGGCAACACTGGTGGAGCAAGCTTTGTAGCTTGTATGCTGGTGGAGGGCAAAGATTTAGGCTTCTGGGTAAGACCAGATGGAGGTTTTGGGAACTTGGAGGAACCAGAGGGCTCTGTCTTCTTTTTCTTTCCTGTACCCACTTCATTTTTAAAGAAAACAGTAAGAGGATCCCATTGTTGCAGTAGATGGTTCACACACTGCCCCAGAGACAGCCATCTTGTTGAGGCCAGCTTGAGGATCTTCCTCACCTCTGCATCACACATGTTCTGTATGTCACGTAGACATGACTTTCTCTTGCTGCTTTTGTCCAGGTAGTAATAAATGGTGATAAGGAAGTCTTCAATGTTCACACTAAGCTGCCTAGATGCCCTCTCTGCTGCTAGATGTATCAGGTGGCATGCACAACCAACCCGGTAGATGTGTGGATTTTGTGCCTTCAAAAATGCAGCTACTCCTTTCCCCAAACCTTGCATGACTGCAGCATTATCACATGCAAAGCTGACACAATTTGACCATGGTATGCCTCTCTTCTTCAGTTCACCATCAAACAATTCAAAAACTGCTCTCCCAGTAGACTCTCTTGATTCACAAAGACCGCTTCATTACTTCTGTAATGCGCTCATCATCAGTACTGGTCAGGATTTTTACTATGGAGGCCGTCTTGGTTCTGGCACAGCCATACTGTTTGGCTATCTCACTATCGGGAAACATCTTCCTAAACAGTGGTTCGGCATGATCTGCAGCAGCTAATGGCAAGTTGTGTTTTACAATGAATGTAGTGAAAAAGGTTTCTGCCCAAATTGGTCTCAAATCTTGTGATTTTAGAAAGAATTAGTTAATTCTAGGGGTTGATTCTGCAACAGCCGAAATTTTTTAATGTTTTTTCCCCTCTACGTGACGTCGACAGTCTGCAAGAAACACACAAACATGCCTTACTAAATTGTGCTAATAATTATTTTTTGAGTAATGATAAAAATAGTGTAACGCAAAGTGTACATTTCTAGAAATGTAGGACTTCCTAGATAGCTACATTATTACCTGAAGCTCCTTGATGGCCAATGTCGAAATCATAATTGCACAATGTGCAAAATGCATGGTTTAGCAATTTTGTTGGGTGGAGGCACGGTCATTGATCCTGATATTTTGTGAGGAACTGCTGTGGGGCATGGACTCTTTTTGGCTTCTTTTTAGGTCTGCTGCTCTCTCTCTCCGTCAGTGTCCTCATCTGATGTCATGTTTTTTTTTAGCTGCAAGGCACGCACACACACACACACACACACACACTTTTCTGTCACAGAGCACATAACTTTACATTACTTTGCAAACTTAAATGCCTGGTGAATAGGCAAACTAGCTTGAAAATTATGTAGTGTTAGGATAACATTATTCATGTTAAATATTTCCCAAAGGTCTGCACTCAGTCACATACTAGAGCTGCACGATTCTGTATAAATTGAGAATCACAATTGTTTTGTCTCAAATAGAGATCACGATTCTCACATGAAACAAAATAATGTGTGACAAAATATTATTGCTGCAGTCTATTTAAAAGTGTTTAATTAATTTGAATTAATTATTAAACATTTTAATTAATATGTATTTATAATATATTTAGTACACTAATTGTTAATATTAGAATTATGAAAAAGTGGTTTGAATGAATGATTTAATGTCTCACTCATAAATAGGCTACTTCACTTGTTTCATTACTGGGTGAATCAGCGTTTTTGAATGAATCTCTTGATTCTATCACAAATAAATTTTTTAACAGTCACAATGCAATCGACACAAACGTTATTTGAAGCGCCAGTTAAAGGGATAGTTCACCCAAAAATGAAAATGTTATGTTTATCTGCTTACCCCCAGGGAATCCAAGATGTAGGTCAAGTCAAGTCAAGTCACCTTTATTTATCCTTTATTTATATATTCCATCGCTGGAAATGAAGTGTCCCCAACTAAGCAAGCCAGAGGCGACAGCGGCAAGGAACCAAAACTCCATCGGTGACAGAATGGAGAAAAAACCTTGGGAGAAACCAGGCTCAGTCGGGGGGCCAGTTCTCCTCTGGCCAGACGAAACCAGCAGTTCAATTCCAGGCTGCAGCAAAGTCTCATTGTGCAGAGGACTCAAATGGCTCCTGTGGTCTTGTCCCGATGGCCGTCTGAGACAAGGTCTTTACTGAGGATCTTTATCTGGGGCTCATCTATTTGTCCTGGTCTCTGCTGACTTTCAGGGCTGTAGAGGTCCTCTCTAGGTGCTGATCCACCATCTGGTCTGGATACGTACTGGATCCGGGTGACTGCAGTGACCATCTGATCTGGACACAGACTGGATACAGACTGACCTCGGAATAAGAGAGAAACAGACTAATATTAGCGTAGATGCCATTCTTCTAGCGATGTAGGTGACTTTCTTTCTTCAGTAAAACACAAACTGAGATTTTTAAGTCAAACCGTTGCAGTCTTGTCAGTCCTATAATGTCAGTGGATGGGAATCACGGCTTTGAGAGTCATAAAACATACACAAACAAAACCAAATTAAACCCTGCGGCTCGTGATGATACAAATGAACCATTGACACTCTATCTACAATCTTAATTGGGAGTGTCAATGGTCCATTTGAGAGATCAGAATCAGAATCAGAATGAGCTTTATTGCCAGGTATGTTTACACATACGAGGAATTTGTTTTCGTGACAGAAGCTTCCACAGTGTAACAGAATGACAGTGACAGTGTGACGGAAATGTTACGCCCCTTACCATACTGTGATGACAACACCAATAAAACCATTACAAACGAGGCATTTGTTACATCCAGTGTGGACATAATTACTGATTATAATGACTTATACTGATTTTTTACGCGTTGCGTATCGCGCAGCGTAAACATAAAGCCATGTCTGCATTTGTGATTGGAGAAACGACAAACAACAAGTGCTAGCTTTTACATTTAAAGATAAAACTTAAAAATGTAGTTACTAAATTAAATCTAAAAATATTTCAAAATATTTAATGCATTATTTAATTGTTATACCATTAATAATGAACTTATTTCATTTGTAGTTAACTAGTTAAGTATTTAAATAATTCTCCCTTATACGCTGTTGGTGTTGGGGCATATTTTTTTATTTATTAAATGACATGAGACTTTGTGATTCCTGCACTTGCTATACTTTATACCTCAGTACAATAAAAGTACACAAATTTGGAGTTGAAATGGCAGCTGAGCTAATGAGTGATCCTCTGCTGCCATTTACTAGTTATAATAATAATTTAATGTCATTTTCATCTTTAAAGTATTTGTTTTCCGCTAGGAGACACATTTTTTTCCATGTCATGTTCATGAATGAAAACTATATCTTTAAAGTGAATTTTACTGCAAAGCCATAGAGTTGAGAAGGCAAATATTATAAGTGTTTAAAATGTGTTAACGACTATGAAGTTAAGTTATTGATTAACAATACAATACAATACAATTTTATTTATACAGCACAGTTTAAAAACAACCGGAGTTGACCAAAGTGCTTTACAACACTATACAAACAATAGGCAAATTAAAACACAGCAACAAAGAAAAATAAATAAATAAATAAATTTGTAAAACAAAATAATACTTAAATATATTAAATATACACAGAATAATCACAAGCTGTAAAAATGTATGGCGCTCCTAAGAACAGTCAAAGACAATTTGTCATGGGATATCAAACGCCAACGAGAATAAATATCAATATGTATATATATATATATATATATATATATATAGTGTTTACAGTGGTGTAATGTAACGAAGTAATAATACTTCGTTACAGTACTTAAGTATTTTTTGGGAGTATCTGTACTTTACTTGAGTTTTTATATTTCAGCCAACTTTTACTCCACTACATTTCCTAATTAAAATGTATACTTTTACTCCGATACATTTCCCCGAAGCATATTCGTTACTTACTACAAAATAGTCAGAAGTCAGAAGAATACGGACTGCAGGAAAGCAGGTTTGACGAATCAGTGGTCTGGCGTCTGCAATTTAGACTCCTAAAAACACCTTTGCTCATGTGCAAACAAGTGCGCGCACAACCGCGGATGATTTCATTTTCCACTCAAGTTGAGTCTGAGGCGTGCGATACTACGGTGGACCAGTAGTGCACAACACAACGCAATTAAAAAAACAAACATAAGCTCACAACACAATGCAATTCAAAAAGCACACATTAGCTCACAACACAACGACATTAAAAAGACAAACATAAGCTCACAACACAAGGCAATTCAAAAAGCACACATTAGCTCACAACACAACGACATTAAAAAAGCAAACATAAACTCACAACACAACGACATTAAGCCACAAGACAACGACATTAAGCTCACAAAACAACGACATTAAGCCACAACACAACGACATTAAACCACAACACAACGACATTAAGCCACAACACAACGACATTAAACCACAACACAACGACATCACATCACAACGGAAATTCTCCCGACCACTAGGGGGCAGTGTTGACCGTTATACACCAATATTTCCTCGAGACGCCACAAGAAATTCTCAATGTAAGCTATTGATCTTAATATGTGTAATCGATTTGTAAATGAACAACGTGTTTTTACTGAATGTTTTGATATCCTGGTAATTTTAATGTATCAATTCATGAATCGAGCAGAAAATAAATCAATATTATTTTCGATTTGGACTTATTTTAACTGGGGTTTTAGCTTATTCTCCCTCATGTCATTCTAAACCATTATGAATTTCTTCTGTGGGGAAAAAAATATCTAAATAGCTGACTGACACTAACATTATTTACAACATTTCTGTATGCCAATGAAGAAATCAAGCCATATGGGTTTACAACTACATAAAGGTGAGTATATGATGACAGCTTTATTTTTATTTTTGGGTGAATCACCTATTAATTCGTTAACACATATTACCCAGACCCACAGAAGTGGCTTTTAAAAAACAGGCAACCACAGCGACAAAAAAAAAATTCACAACAGGCCTACATTGTGCATGGTAGTAATGTAAATAAGGGTTTAGATCTTACCTAGTGTAGAACCGTATGTTGTCGTTACCGTAAGTGGCGCCTGCAGACTGTAGTATCAAAAGTGATGTTAAAATCCTTACATCTACTACTCTGAATCCACTTATTGCGAGTTTCTTCATCCAGGGGAGAAGTGTGAAAAACTTTTGAGAAGCATCACAAAACGGGACATATCAAGCGGAACAAGTTGATGTGCGATCTGACATTATCAAGTAGGCTATATCACCAAATCAACCACAGCGTGCACGTACGTTGATTTATTAGTCTATTAAAACTCAAAATTCAAGCCATTCTAAATTGTAGACGGCAAAAATGCTTCTGTATTGCTTTTTATATTTATATAATTTAATATGGTTAACTTAATCTATATCATACAAAGAGTAGGCAGATATCAACATGAATAATAATCATTTTATACAAGTTCAGTAAAGCAATGTGACTTACATATTTTAGA
>NW_015666549.1:52301-57501 GCF_001515625.1 Sinocyclocheilus rhinocerous
TGAGCTTATGTTTGCTTTTTTAATTGCGTTGTGTTGTGCACTACTGGTCCACCGTACGATACAGCATCGTCTGCGATAATATGCTAAGTGTTGTTGTTGATGTGCGATCTGACATTATCAAGTAGGCTATATCACCAAATCAACCACAGCGTGATTGAATCTCAATGACTCAATAACAGTCACTTGCTGTCACCTACTGGCGGTTTAATTTCACATTTTGTCATGTTTTAAATAATTTCAAATATCAGTACTCAACGTTTTGTTAAAAACAAAACATTATTTATGCATCTGTAACTGCAGTTTAAATGCATCCATGTCCCCTCTGAGATACATAAACTGTGTAAATACATCTAAATGCTATTTCAGATGCAGATTCCAAGCAAGATCTGCTGTCTCTATGAAAAAGTGCGTCATCCTTTTGGAGACTACTGTATTTGTTGTAATATAAGGCCCAAAATGTAGAGTGACGACACTTGTTTTATTTTCTGTTCTTATTTAAAGTGCATCTTATTCTTTTGTTGTTGTTTTCCGTGATCCTGTGAGTCATCACTTAGTTAAACCGTGTGTGATGATGGCTTAGCGGCAATAGGGACAATTGCCTTTATGAACAAAAACTGTTATGAAGCTATCAGACATTTTGTGGTGAACTTCGGAATCGCGTGTGAAACCGGACTGATCGAGTGTTTCATCATTGGAAGTGGATCGACTGGATTCATCTCATGTTCAAAACAGCTCGTGAGGGGACGCTGAGTGTTCGTGCCGTGAGGAACGTAATATTGTTTCACTGCCATCGGATGAACGTAAGTGAAATCATTTTCGTGCGGGATTACTTTGAATTCGTCATCTGATTGTGCACCAACGAACTGGGCCCCAACGATAACGATCGATCGTACATTTGAACTGTTTGACTGACTCAACGTATATTTGAACTGTTTGACTGACTCAACGTATATTTGAACTGTTTGACTGACTCAAAGTATATTTGAACTGATCGTAAGATATGTAACTAATGTGCATACAGTACTGAAAGACAGTGTGTGATGTGAACTGCAAGTTTTCTCAACTGTTTAACTGAACTTGAAAGATATATTTTTGTTTTTCATTAGCCTATTGTTATTGTATTACGTGGTTCTGGAGGAGTGTTTTACTAGAATAGGGTTCTAAATTGACATTATACATATCTTGATTGAGTTATAGTATTCTAAAAAAGCTAAGGTTAAGAAAGAGAGTGGAATAAGTGTGAAAAAACAGTTCTGAGACTACAAAAGAGGTTTATATATATTTTTTATTTAAACGAAAAGAAGCAACTTGCATATCATAAGGGAGAATTGTTTATCCGCTTTCTTTAAAAACAAAAGGGTTGTTACTGGTTTCTTCATTTACTGTTTTCTTTAAAAAAGGGCGTTATTACATTAATGTACAAATAAATCTTTGTTGTTCTTTTTATCTCCTTAACATTTGTACTTTGATATTTCATTGAGTCTGGCAAGTTCATTCATTTACAAAGTTACTGAATTCTTGGGAATTGCAAATAAGAATTGTTTAATTGATCTTTAGTAAATGGATTGAGTAAAATTGGTACAGGAGGAAAATTCATTTTACAATTGATTTTGTAAATAATTTTTTTTTTTTAAACTACCGGCCTAATTCACCATACAACTGCCGGGAAGCCAGGATTCATGTTAGATAAATAATTAAATTACCCCCTAGGGTTAAGGAAAGGGTTACATATATATATATATATATATACTGTACATATATTATTTATTTGCTTCTTTTCCATTTTGCATTTACTTGTATTTTTACTTTCAATGCTTCAGTACATTTAAGATTTTAAAAAATACTTTTCGTACTTAAAAACAATAAATATCACATACTTTAAGACTTTTACTCAAGTAATATTCTAAACGGTGACTTCAACTTCTACCAAAGTCATTTTCTGGTAAGATATCTGTACTTTTACTTGATTATGGCTTTCAGGTACTTTATACACCACTTAGTGTTTAGTTGTCAGCATTTTAATGTACAGTTACGTGTCTAGGTACTCGCCTGGGAATAGCAGGCTCGGCATATAAAATTTAAAAACCAGGAGAGGTTTCTGTAAGGGTCTCAAGAGTTTCTACCTATATAAAACACAACATTAAATCAGCTTTACCTGAAGTTTACGAGCTGGCATATTTTTATGCGGAAGTTCTAAAGAGCCGTAAAGGCAACGTTCAAAACAGCTCAAAATGGTGGCAGAACAGGCATTTTGTACTCCCTACTCCAGTGTTTTATACAATGAAATTTTATTACAGCATACATTAATATTTCATTAATATCAGTTGTTAAACAATATAGCTTTTGCTATGTAACGGCGGACTCCTGTGCTAATCATCAGATACAATAAAACGAGCTCAACAACTCACCAACAGATATCGTTCACCCAAAATTGTTCGTTTAGGATGCAGATCAGATAAGTATTACTATTTCTTCCTTTTTAGCGTCTTTAAATGAACTTTTAACAAGTTAAACAACGTTAATCTCTCTATTTCTCAGCTTCTTCTCCTCTTTGACCGTTACTGTTCAAAGTATGCGCGCTAAAGTTGCATGCGCACTGGATTTCTTAAAGGGGAAGCGTCTTTGTTTCATTCTATTCTCTATCATAAATAGAAGGGACGATTAACGCCGATATAGTTGCGTACTCTTTATTGAACACTGCATAACCCATGGTCAGTAACACTGAGACTGTCAAACAGGAAGTCCGCCTGAGTGGCACCGAATACAGTCCGTACTGCAACAACACTCATTACAACATCTTTTTTCTTTTTCTTTTTTTCAAATAGATTCCAACCTACAATGCAACTTAAAACATTATGTATACATTCACATCTACTTTGTATTGTCTGAAACTTCAATAAAAGTTCTCCTGTATACACATTCAGTGACTCTGTATTTGTAATTGAACTGCAAATTAATTGAAACTGATACTTCTACCCCTGTTCTTAATAAACTCGTATAACAAAATAAAGTGTTCTCTTCAGTTAATAACTCGCCACTAAATAGAGTTCCATCTTTACTGATCAGCTTTCCCCCTTTCTTTTTTTTCTTTCTCTATAGTTGGGACTTACAAGATGCACACTATAACTGAAGGTGAAAAATATACCAGCTAAACTTTGAAGGCTGTAATAAAGGCAAGCATTAATGGGTTTGTCACAGAGTCGAACTCCGTGATTCCCTCTTCCGACCATCAGAGGGCTCCCTCACCCGAATATTGACTCTTACACTCTCACACTACATTCTCCGTATCTGGCACTGATCACCTAGCCCAGCTGTAGCCCATCAGCTGGCCTATATAAACAGTCTGTTCCTTCCAGCTCACTGCGAAGTCTAGTTTTACTGCGGTTTACATTTCTGAGCGTTTTTCTCTGTTTTGCCTGCCTGTTGTGGCCCTGTCTGTACCTCGTTTATGATACTCTGCTACCTGCCTTTTGGATTATCCGCCTTGTCTCTGAGTTGTGATTCATTGCCGCCTGCCATGACTTTTAGCCTGTTTACTGACAACGATTGTGTTTGCCCCCTGTCACTGTGTTTGCTGGTGTGTGACCATTGCCTGTTTGACCACGGTTGTAAATAAAAGCCTGCTTATGGATCCCACTTCGAGTGACGCTTCATTACAGGGTTACTGTGTGTATTCTCTGAGGTAATGAGGTCTAATGACTCTTCTTCCAGACTTTGTTGTAGTAACCACAGGAGTGTCTTTACTTGATTTTAAGCCTGTCACTTTGACTCTGAATTCCTCAGTTGGCTGTTTGATCTGTAATTTCTTCACTCCTGTGGCCCTATCATTCCTGAGGCGTCGCCGATTCCTCCTTGGAATGTTCCCTGAATCTAGCTGGATGACAAGATCTGTAGTCCACATGTTTCACAACTGTGCCTTTTCTCCAAGTACCGTTAGGCTCCATTGGCTGGACACGAACTTGGTCTCCTTGTTTTAAGGTATGTAGATCCTTTGCATGTCTGTTGTAGTATGTAGCTTGACGGTTTCTGCTTTCCATCTGCTCCTGTCTTGTTTGTACTATTTTTGGTTTTAACAGGTTATCATGCGTTGGCAACAGTGTTCTGGCTCTCCTACTGAACAACCGCTGTGCTGGGCTTGCTTTGATCCCCTGTGATGGTGTGTTCCTATGGTCAAGCATAGCTAGGTACGGATCCTTCCCATCAGCTTTTGCCTTTTTCAGCAGTCGTTTTGCAGTCTTTACCGCCGATTCCGCCATCCCATTGCTCTGCGGGTAGGCTGGTGATGATGTCTTATGTTTAAATTCCCACTGTCTACTGAACCTTTTGAAGTCTTCTGATGCATATTGCGGGCCGTTATACGAGATAACAGCATCCGCGATACCGTGTCTTGCGAAGTGGGCTTTCAGCTTGTGAATGACAGTGGTGGATTGTGTGTCAGGTAAATAGTCATGCTCCCAGAAATTAGAGAGATAATCAACGGTGATCAGGTAATTTCTTTTGTCTAAAGTGAATATATCTGTTCCCACCTTAGACCATGGGTTGCTGGGAAGTTCGTGAGGCCACAAAGTCTCCTTCTGCTGTTTCACATCCATAGCCTTGCAGATGTCACACTTTTCTATGAATGTCTTTAACTGTTCATTCATCCCCAACCAATAAACACATTCTCTTGCACGTCTTAAGCATCCCTCTATGCCCAAATGTGACGAGTGAATGCGCTGAACTATGTCACCTCTGAGTGTGTCTGGGATTACAACTCTCTCCCCCCTGAAGACAATTCCACTTTGCGCACTCAGTTCCTCTTGAAAAGAATGGTAATATGCAATGTCACTTGGCATGTCTTTCTTGTTTATTGGCCACCCCTCCTGGATTAATTTGATCAGTGTCTGTAATTTTCTGTCCTTGCTTATTTCCTCTCTGATGGCCTGCATTCTTTCTTCTGCTATATGGACGTGCTGGACCATGTTTATGCTCTCAATCTCCATTTCTACTGAACCCTCTGATGCATATTCAGGTAAGTATGCACGGCTCAGTGTGTCGGCTAATAACATGTCCTTCCCTGGGATGTACTTGACTTCGATGTCATATCTTTGCAGTCTAAGTAACATTCTTTGCAGGCGTTTTGGGGTGTTCAGCAGTGGTTTCCTAACTATATTTTCTAGCGGTTTATGGTCGGAGTGAACAGTTACTTTGTGCCCATATG
>NW_015666549.1:58401-63684 GCF_001515625.1 Sinocyclocheilus rhinocerous
GCAGGGGTGGCGAACTCCGGTCCTGGAGAGCCGCAGCCCTGCAGAGTTCAGCTCCAACCCTAATTAAAACTCACCTGCCTGTAGCTTCCTAATAACCGTTCAGACCTTGATTAGCTTGTTCAGGTGTGTTTGATTAGGGTTGAAGCAAAACTCTGCAGGGCTGCGGCTCTCCAGGACCGACGTTCGCCAACCCTGGTCTAAAGTGAATATATCTGTTCCCACCTTAGACCATGGGTTGCTGGGAAGTTCATGAGGCCACAAAGTCTCCTCCTGCTGTTTCACATCCATAGCCCTGCAGATGTCACACTTTTCTATGAATGTCTTTATCTGTTCATTCATCCCCAACCAATAAACACATTCTCTTGCACGTCTTAAGCATCCCTCTATGAATGTGATGAGTGAATGCGCTGAACTATGTCACCTCTGAGTGTGTTTGGGATTACAACTCTCTCCCCCCTGAAGACAATTCCACTCTGCGCACTCAGTTCCTCTTGAAAAGAATGGTAATATGCAATGTCACTTGGCATGTCTTTCTTGTTCATTGGCCACCCCTTCTGGATTAATTTGATCAGTGTCTGTAATCTTCTGTCTTTGCTTGTTTCCTCTCTGATGGCCTGCATTCTTTCTTCTGGACCATGTTTATGCTCTTAATCTCCATTTCTACTGAACCCTCTGATGCATATTCAGGTAAGCATGAACGGCTCAGTGTGTCGGCTAATAACATGTCCTTCCCTGGGATGTACTTGACTTCGATGTCATATCTTTGCAGTCTAAGTAACATTCCTTGCAGGTGTTTTGGGGTGTTCAGCAGTGGTTTCCTAACTATATTTTCTAGTGGTTTATGGTCGGAGTGAACAGTTACTTTGTGCCCATATGTATACTGATGGAATTTTTCCAAACCGTAGACAATGGCCAAACATTCCTTTTCTATCTGGGCATACCCCCTTTCTGTCTGAGTTAGTGCCCTGCTTCCATACGCAATTGGTGCCCCCTCCTGAAGTAAAGCAGCTCCTAAGCCCGTCTCAGACGCGTCACACTGAAGTGTCAGTGGTTCATCTGGGTTGTAATATTTGAGTATTGGCGCTTTGGTGATGGCATCTTTGAGCCGTGTGAACGCTCTCTCATGCGCATCTGACCATTCCCAGATTGTGTCTTTATGGGTAAGCTGCCTCAACTTTTTCTTAGGGTGGCAGTTGCCACTCTGTGCCACCCCGGTAGATCCGCCCCTGCAGTGAATGGCACGTAGTGAACTATATAGGGGACCGGGAACGATTCAAACAGTGTAAATATGCTTTCCATTGAGGAAAAAAAGAAGTCTGGTTTCGCGCTGTGTCACGCTAACCACCGCACCGCACTCTGCTCCGGTCCAGAGACACGATAGCACGGAGCGGATCACATGTGCGAGTCCGCGCAGACCACAAAATGTATCGGAGCTATTTGAATTCAACACAGAATGCTATATTTTATAGCAATATGGATGAGATTGTGACTGGCATACCCTGTCAAATGCGGCTTTTTTTTTTTTGACGTCACATCGTACTTCAGCTTCTCATCAAACTTTCTGTCCAATCAAATGCTCTCTAGAATCCGAAGCGCCCGCCCCCTACACTGTAAAATAGACGCTGAAGCCGCGGCTGAAATCTGTCACTTGTCCACAGAATTAGTATTTTCTGTACAGTGAATGGCACGTAGTGCACTATATAGGGGACAGGGAACGATTCAGACAGTGTAACTATGCTTTCCATTGAGGAAAAAAAGAAGTCTGGTTTCGCGCTGTGTCACGCTAACCACCGCACCGCACACACACTCTGCTCCGGTCCAGAGACACGATAGCACGGCGCGGATCACATGCGCGAGTCGGCGCAGACCACACAATGTATCGGAGCTATTTGAATTCTACACAGCATGCTATATTTTATAGCAATATGGATGAGATTGTGGCTGGCATACCCTGTCAAATGCGGCTTTACGGAGCTCAGCGGCTCTGAATGGCTCTAGCCCAAGCTGTGATATAAACAAACGCTATTGGCTATTTTAAAAAGGGGCGGGGCTGCTTGATATGTCCCGCCCTGTCTTCCTGTTTCAGTTATAAATAAATGTTGTTTGTAATGATCGGCACTATAATTTATTTTTTTATATACATATATATTCATTTATTTTTGTTCTGATATGAATACCACAAAATTTAAATGATTTGGAGTGAGGGGAAGTAAAATTAATGTTAGTGTTTATAATGTTTTTTTCCCCCCTGACATTCGTTTTATTTAGACCTATTCAGAATTTAAATTATTTCTGAAAATAATAGTAAAATGTGACTTACACACCGATGCAACTTATGTTTTGTTTTGTTTTTTTCCCCACTGCATGACCTGGTGCAACTTTATGGAAAATATTGTAAATTTAATTATATTATGCTGTAGTAGCCTATTAAAAAGTACATATACAATAGGGACCATTTGCACCAATAAAACATTCATATTATGTTCATTCCTCCTACCCACATTAAACTTTAGCCTTAAACATTGTTATAATTATGAGGGGGTCCTTGGAAAATCCTCTCCCCTGTAAGGGGTCCCTGGCTCCAATAAGTTTGAAAACCCCTGGTCTATAGCCATAGTAGTAATCAGTGGAGCGGCATCACTTGTAAGATCATGGTAGACTTCATCCACCCTGAGTGTGGAAAGTTCAGGCAGAGGTGAACTGATACCCTTATACAAGTTGCTCCTATGGAAAAGATAAAATATAAAAAACAAAAAAATGAGCCATAAAGTAAGTTACTCAAGTTGAACGAGCCAAATAAATAAATGAATAAAAAGGCTTTATTTGTTTGAAAAGCTTGAAGAGATGGTTTGGACTTTCTTGCTTAAACAACTGACAGTATAAATACTAACAATGAATGTTAAAATACACTGTATCATATGACCAGATGATCATTATTTTATCTGAGGTCTCACTGATATGATTATGTCAGAAAATGTCTTTAATGATAATAACAACAATACTAACCTGATGCATTCTACCACTTTTCGTTCCTTGGGTCTGGCTGAAAGAATCATCATGTCATTAACCAGACCAGGTTTAACACCCTGCATTTAAACAAAAAAAGGTTATCGATAAATACAAATATCCATAAATAAAATCAAAGTACTCAGTTAGAAATATTAGTTACCGTGGTTCTTGGCTTATGCCACTTCTGTTCGGTCTCTGTGCAGCTGTGTGTTGGGGGAACAGAGGTGAGTCTCAGCTGGCAATAATGTGCAGTCTGGTACAACAGTGCTGCTACATGATTACACAAAGCTGTACCTGCCACACAAGTACACTGGCAGCTTTGTAGCTGCACAGGATGGGCATCACTAAGCACAATCTGTGAAAACACACAAACATGTTATAATGGAATAAAAGTGCAGTTTTTAAAAAGGAGAATGCATGAGTACAGTGAGAATTTAAAAAAAATGTACACATGTATTATTATTATTATTATTATTATTATTATTAATCGTTGATTATCTCACTTTACTCATTTCAATAACAGGCACTGCATGGAAAGAGTGATTTTCGTCAGTTAACAGCACTGTAAATTGCCGTGGAAGTTTCAGGTTAACGACTGTTCACGGGAATGTTCAGGCAGCACAGATAATTGTCGGGAACTGCCGATAACTGACGTGGAATTGACACCCCCCTGCTGCCTATTCCCTTGGCCTAGGTGAAGCTTTCATATGTTAATGACTATACTGTGAGCTACAAATGCAAACCAGGGTAGTGTGGGGATGAACTCACTGATCAGGAGGTGATACTTTTGTAAATAATGGGCAAATTACTCAAATGTAAAGAAAATTATTAAATTGTTGCTTTAATTTCAAATTGAATTTTAAATGCTGTTATTCTTGACTTTATTCATCAAAGAATACTGAACCCTTGATGAGCATAAGAAACTTAAAAAAAAAAAAAAGAACATTAAAAATCTTACTGATCCCAAACTTTTGAATGGCAGTGTATATTATACAGATGTTTATGGCATCAAACAGATAAAATTCAATAAATATTTATATTTGAAAGTGTGTGTGTGTGTGTGTGTGTGTGCGTTTTTGTGATAGCTCCGTAGTCATGTTCAATTCTTCTTTGTTCTGCCTTTGTTTTTGCCCGCTTCGATAATCCAGCATAGTGTATGTGGTCCTTTGATATGTGTGATTCCCATGAAGACCGATCAAATCCAGAGTAGTCAATTTTTGCACCAAAGTCTTTTTTGGATAATGTCTTCAAACACTTGTGACATCCTGCAAGTTAAATGCAAAATGTCACACACATATCGAAACTTGAGCATTCAAAGATAAGTACAAACTACAATATTTGAAACAATCATCAATTTAAACAGTTTTTATACTGAGAAGCATATTTCATTTACCTCTGTATGCTCCATGGCCCACAAAGCCTCCACATTTTCGACTTGCTGGGGTATCAGATGCCAGACTTTCTGTACCCCCGAGACTCCTCAGGGACGAAACACTTCAAGTCCCACAACGGATAACAGGATCCTGCTGGCAGCTATCAGTGGGCTTTCGCGTCAGTTAAGTGAGTTCTCTGCCGATGTCTCCCGGGAGTTTAGATCTATCAACGATAGATTGCAGTCTTTGGAAGAAAGACTAACTCCTAGTGAGTCTAACAGCTGCTCGACAGAGGAGTTCAAAAGGAAGAGGTGTCTGCATAATCCCAAAATTGCGGTAAGAATTAATTCCCCAAATGAAATCACCTAAAGTGTTTCGACACTAGTTTGTTCACGGAGTAAATTTTTTTCTTGCATTTTGTAGGAGGCAGTCCGTCGGCTACATAACTCGGAAGCAAACAGTAGATGCTATGACCCGGAGCAAGGGTAAGGCTGAAAAATACAGGCTAGCATGCATTCATTTCTGCAAAAGCAAATAAACATATTTTAATTTAGTTCATTTTGTTTCCACAGTTTGAACTCACCATATAATGAGATGGTCACCTCATTTTTAGTTGGAACCCTGGCTGCAAGCCCGCAATTGACTGATGAAGGTCTAGATAAGAGTGCCTTTGTTGGTAAGTAATATATTAAAAACGTTTCCCCTCTATTATGATTATTTCTGAATAGTTATTTTTGGTGTTGTTTTTAACACATCTCTTTAATTGTTTAAAGTGGCCTGCAAGACACATTATGAAACTCTGCGCAGAAATTTCCGGTACAGCCAACCAGAGCTAGTCAGTGTGGCTGCGATCTACAAGACCTTAGCCCGGAGTCGCCAGAGGAGGAAGAGGGTAAGACGG
>NW_015666550.1:0-14656 GCF_001515625.1 Sinocyclocheilus rhinocerous
TAAACTCATATGGTTTAAAACGCATGATTTCAGTGCGATAAACATTATAATCAGAACCAAAACAGATGTTTTTAGGAGGTCCGAGTTGTAATGGCAGCCCTATTCTGGAAAATGGGGCGGGGAGCAGCAGCTCATTTGCATTTAAAGAGACAGGCCCGAAAAACAGCGTGTTTCTGCTTCCACTCAAAATAGGCATTTTCAAAATGATATAATAAATGATCTGTGGAGTATTTTGAGCTGAAACTTCACAGACACATTCTGGGGACACCAGAGACTTACATTACATATTGTAAAAAGGGGCATAATATGTCTCCTTTAACACAAAATTCTACAACTACATTATTTTGAAAATTAATGTCCCCCTGCAGTCACTAATTTGATCCCCTAAAACTCATCTTTGATCATCAAAATTACATATTTAACCCCCCCCCCCATGAAAATAATAACGTCTTAAAATGGCTTGAATGTAACTCTAGGTGGAACCATGAATATGCTAAGTAGTCCCCGCCTCCACACACCCTGAAATTATGTAGTAAACTATGGAAGACCATTTTCATCACTAAATAAGTTGTGACTTTTTATCTCACAATTCTGACCCTTTTTCTTGCAATTGCGTGATATAAATTCGCAATTCTAACTTTTTTCTCAGAACTGCATGTTATAAACTCACAATTGCAAGTTATAAAGTCAGAATTGTGGGATATAAACTCGCAATTGAAAGAAATAAAGTCAGAATCACAAGATATAAACTCGCAATTCTTAGTTATAAAGTCCAATTCCAAAGGGGAAAACATATTTTCTTACAATTACGGGACATACATTCCAAAATCTGAGAAAAAAGTCAGAATTGCGAGCTTATATCTTGCATATGTGACTTTGTAACTCACAACTGTCAATTTCTATCAAGAAATACTGACTTTATAAGCTGTGATTGTGAGTTTATATCACTCAGTTCTGAGAAAAAAAGTTAGAATTGCGAGAAAAAAAGTAATTATAAACTCACTTTATAATCACTAAAAGCTGTCACGTGATCTCACAAAGTTCAATTATAATCATTGAAGCTCTACACTGCACAATTAATCTCTAATTGGGGATTATCTATTGTATCTGTTTGATTTCTTCTTCTTCTTCTTCTTCTTCTTCTTCTTCTTCTTCTTCCAGCCCATAGAACCACTTGATGGAAAGTTATGAAATTTGACACACAAATAGAGGACAGTCTCAATATTCACCATAGCAAATCTGTAGTCTCTATCTCAAACTCTTTAGCGCCACCAATAGGCCAAATTTTCATTCATATTTCTGCTAATAACTTTTGAACCGTTAGGTCTAGAAGCAATTTTTTTGTCCTCTGATTCCTTGGCTCATGCTGAGTCAAATGCATACCAAAATTTAAATATCTATCAATTTTGAATTTTGTGAAAAATCTACTTTTTCGAACTAGTCCTAGACGGTTTGTCCGATTTTTACCAAAATTGGCTCAGAGTATCTTCAGACAATGCTGGCAAATAAAAAAAAACTCATAAGCCAAGGCACTCGAAAATGTAGCGAAAAAATAAAAAGCCTTTATTCACATGGCTTTACATTAAAAACAACTCCGACACGTTGCGGCTAACAAGCCTTCATCAGGGTGTCAATGCTGGCAAATAGTTATCAAACGATTTCCAATAGACCAAACCGTTCTTGTAAAGTACGTTAACAAATTTGACGGAATTTGCGCAAAAATTGTCATGAGGCTATATCTTCTCAACGCTTTAGCGGATTCTCACCAAACTTGGTCCGTGTTATACCAAGCATGACCTGAGGGCACATGAGTAGTTTCAGCACAGTGCACCACCTACTGGTCAAAAGATATAAAAATTGACCTTTCTGCTTATAACTTCTGTCTAGTTTGCCCAAAAATAATATGATTGGCCTTGTTAGATTCGGAACGGCATAACGAATCGAATGATTCCTAATTTTCCTAAGTCCATTTTGAGTTTTGTAATAAAATTAACAAATGTCTTTAACAGGGGTCTCCAACCCTGTTCCTGGAGAGCTACCATATTGCAGAGTTCAGCTTCAACCCTAATCAAACACACCTGAACCAGCTAATCAAGGTGTTCAGGGATGTTTAATTACAGACAGGTGTGTTCTGAGCTTCTTGTCTTCCCTGCTACTCCGACTCTACAGCATGATTTCAACATCCAGCTAGGTTCATCAGCAATTACGCCCCCAAGTTCGGTCAGAAATCTTGGTGTGATCTTTGATGACCAGCTGACTTTCAAAGACCACATTACAAAAACCGCTTGATCATGTAGGTTTGCATTGCACAACATCAGAAAGATCAGGCCCTTCCTAAAGGAGCTTGCTGCACAACTTCTTGTCCAGGCCTTTGTCATTTCTAGGCTGGTCTACTGCAATCTTCTTCTGGCTGGACTTCCATCATGTGCAATCAAACCTCTACAAATGATTCAGGATGTGTACAGAACAGCCACGGCTTCAGCGCCCTCCTACTTCCACTCACTCTTACGAATCAACATCCCCTCTGGAAGCCTGAGATCTGTAAGTGAGTGATGCCTCGTGGTACCATTACAGAGAGGCACAAAATCACTTTCCAGAACATTTTCATCATGGGATTGGTTAAACATTTGTGAAGTAGGAAACGGGGGCTGTTTCAAACCACCTTTTCTCGTTGGGAGTCTGGGAGTCTCTTTGTACATTGCAGTTTTAAGGAGAAAATGCTCAGCAATGGTTTTGACTTGTGAATTAGCACATGATTTGTCTTTAACACTTGTGCTCTCCTCATTTGGGAGTCACACTCATGGTCTTCACGGTCAAAAGTGACCGGACACCTGAAATGTAACTTTATTTTTTTCTTCAGTAAAATCAATCTAATATATTTTTGTTCAATAATGTGTGAGTGGATGTGTCTGTTTTGCACTCTTAATGTTTTAGAGTGTAACCCCTTCCTTGCTGTCCACTTTTTTTTTTACTAAATTGTAGTTGAATTATTGATTTTATTTTATTTTTTCTGCATCCTGGGGGATTTGTAGATTGTACTCACAAAATTTTTCTGTATTTTCAATTTTTTTGCCATTTCCCATTCATTTCCTATGGCCGGTCATTTTTGACCGAAGACCATGAGTGTGACTTTTTTTTTTATGAGCACTTAGCTTTTTCGAATCATGCCCTCAATTTTTGTGTGTGTTCACATACCAAGTGCCATAAAAGTCACCAAGTTTCGTACCATTCTGATGAAGCTACGATTTTTAAATATTCAAAATGTAAATATTTTTGGGTCAAAAGTGACCAAAGACCGCTAAACATATAAAAAATTCCAGACAGACAGACATGTAAACAATGTTAAAAACTTGAAGTAAACTTGAAGTATTCAATTGTTACAACCATACTCTCTACACTGTGTTCTTGGTCATTGCGAGAACAATTCAATTTATTTGTAGCCTATGTCAGCTGTATTTAGGCCCAAATTGAGTTATTACTGATGGCCGTTATGCGGGTCACTCGGGGAGTTCTAAAAGGCGTATCAAAGGATGAAAATGTATCCTGCTGGTATGTTCTTACAGCTGTCAAGCATCATCTTGCAGTCAGCCGCCAGCCAATCAGTTATCCCCTCCCCGAAATAGAATTTCAAACAGACAACTACAAAAAGATTAGTTGCTCTCGGTAGTAATACATTTCTACGGATTAGTATTTTTAGCTGTCTGGGGTGTGGTTAATCTAATCACTAGTAATGCGAATACACAAACCTCAACAATGTTTTAACGTGTTAATAGTTAAATATACAATAATTAGCCTAGCATGTTTGGGTTCACAGTAGGTTTATATTACAAGGTTTATATTAATTGGGAGAGCTACTTAAAAGTAAGATGGTTAGTTCAAATTATTATTTTTTAATTTTTAAATAAGAAATTAATACTTTTATTAATAAAGGATGCATTAAATTTATGTTCTAATAAAAAAAAAAATATATATTTTTTGTCAAATAAATGCAGTTCTTTTGTACTTTCTGTGTTAAAAAACAAAACAAAACTTGGTTTCGCCAGACGTATTAAGCAGCACGGCTGCAGTGAAATAAAATTTGGTGTAGAAACAATTTTCACTCAGAAATCGCTACTAAATTTCACAATCAGTTATAATGAAATGGCAAGTAACATTGAATTAAATGTAAAATTTAGAAAGCCTGAAATATTATTTTCATGTAAAACCTACTCTAATAATCTTAGATTTTTTTACACAGTATTTTCAACATTGATAACGATAAGAATTGTTTCTTGAGCATCAAATAAGCATATGAGAATGATTTTTTAAGGATCATGTGACACTGAAGACTGCAGTAATGATGCTGAAAATTCATCTTTGATCACAGGAATAAATTACATTTTGAATTATATTCAAATAAAAAAATTGGTTATTTTAAATTGTAAAAAAACAAATCACAATATTATAATTTTTACTGTATTTTTGATCAAATAAATGGAGCCTTGTTGAGCAGAGACTTATTTCAAGATACTTTTTTTTCAAAAGTCTCACAAAGTTTCAAAACATCTTACTGACCCCAATCTTTTGAATGGTGTGTATGTGAAACAACGTTCACTCCGAAAAAAACAAACAATTACAAAGCAAGTAACATATTAAATTAAATGTGAAATTTTGAAGTAGAAAAACTGAAACAGTATTTTCTTGAATAACATTGTCCAATAATATTTGTTTTATTTACGTCAAATACGTAATTTTTAACATATATAGTAATATATATATATATATATATATGTGTTAAAAAAGACGTAATTGATATATATAATGAAAGGTTGGTAATGAATCATTGCTCGTACCATCAGTGGCATGGATCTCTCTACATATAGCAGCCGCCTGCATTTTCCTCTCCTGTGTTGACATCAGAGTATGCTGAGACATGCTGTCTGTTAAAAACAAAGTTAGGGAATGTGAGTCTCCTACATTTTGGGCCTTACAATCTCACACATTTTCAGACACTACACAACAGACCAAACACATAATCACATTCATAGTCCAGCCGACTATGTGATATTTATTACACCTGCTGAAAGGCTGACACTAGCACATCCCTTTAAATAACCCCCAGCAATTAAACACAGCCCAGCAAAGGCAGCGCTCCCGTGAAGTGCGGGGGACTGTGATTCGATACGGTAGATATAGACCCGGCTGGGCAGGACGCTGCTGAAGGGTGTGATGTCACAACACACGAAAGGGGAAGGTGGTAATCTGTGTCTACATCCATTTCTGTGCTCTTACATGCTGTGACTGAAGTCTGTAATCTCTAATGGAAAGCTGTCTAACAGGGCAGAATACCCACCAGTGTTTTTATAGATACTAAAACTACAAGTATACCGAAAACCCTGACATAATCATTGAAATTAGAAATTGTAACTGTAGTTAAAATTACAAAAATTAAAAATGAAATAAAAATAATCCTAAATAGAAGTATATAAAATACATAAAATTATACAAAGCTGATTAAAATATTCATAAATACTATAATAGTAATATAGAAATAATGCTAAAACATCACTGATACCCACCAACTGCAAAGATGATAATTAACAAAAAGTTTATTTTACCATATGCATGTACAGTACCATGGTATTTACACGGTACTTCAAAGAATACTACTAGTAGTTTTAATAATCTTTTGTCGTGCTTTAAAGAAGTACACTTATTTTAATGTGTTAACGAACATACTAAAGCACATGTAAAGTACTTGGTTATAATTTTTACTGTAGTTAATATAGGTAGTAAAATTTAATATATTTAAATGTACTAAATTGCAACAATTGCAACTTAATCATTACAAATGGGTAATTACAAATATATTTATATACACGACATACAAGTTTCAATAGAAATGGCATTAAAATATATTTTAGTTTGCCATAAATGATTATCAGTCAATTCAGCACTTTAACCATATTTCAAATACAATAGAAGCAATTATGAAATTACATATAAATATGTACTTAGTGAGTCAAAAATAACTCTAATTAAAGTTCAGCTAATTGCATTTAATATTCATTTAAACTATAATACATTTTCATTTGATTGTAATTGACATGCAGTTAAGTATCCAAAAACATTACATTCAGTTGGCACTTAAGTTTATTCTTTTAAAGTGTTTCCGTAAAAAGTACTACTTTTTTTTCAAAGTATAATAAAGTGTACTTCTTTTCACAAGAATGTTTTATAGGCAAACAAACAAACATACATACAAACAAACAAACAATCAAACAAACATACATACAAACAAACAAACAAACAAACAAACATACATACAAACAAACAAACAAACAAACATACATACATACATACAAACAAACAAACATACATACAAACAAACATACATACAAACAAACAATCAAACAAACATACATACAAACAAACAAACAAACATACAAACAAACAATCAAACAAACAAACATACATATAAACAAACAAACAAACAAACATACATACAAACAAACAAACAATCAGACAAACATACATACATACATACATACATACATACATACAAACAAACAAACAAACAAACAATCAAACAAACACACAGAGTTGTGAATTACCTGTGTAAGCCTTGAAACAAAATTAGTTTTTTTCCTCTCTCTCTCTAATTTTAGAACAAACAACTGATACTGATTCTAGTTGTCATCACTACAATCGAAACAATCCTCATTATTGAATTATTTTAATGCAGTAATTTAAAATTTGCAGTTAATTTGCAATTAAATATGCTGAACAGTCTCACGCTAGCATTTACATTACATCCTATGAAGATCTATAATGTTCTGTTATTTCTTTAGCATGTATTTAGTATCATGCACAATCACTCATTAGTGCAACACTTCAAAACTAAATGCATGACCCTTGTGAAAAAGAAGTGCACTTAATTGTATTCAATGTGCAGATAATATAATATTAGTGAAATAAAAGGCCACTTAAGCGTACTTTAAAAGAGTGTATGTTCATGACTTTGTTTCTTAACACACTTAAGTACACTTTTAAGAACGTCCTACGTACTTGGGTCAAAAAAGCACTTTAAAGTTCAACTAACTGCATTTTAACCACATATTCATTTAACTGCAATTATCAGACAGTTAAGTGTCCAAAAACATTAGATTCAGTTCACACTTAAGTATATATTTTAAATATGGCTGTCAAATCGATTAATCGCATCCAAAATAAAAGTTTGTGTTTACATAGTGTATGTGTGTGTACTGTGTATATTTATATGTATATATAAATACACACGTACATGTATATATTTAAGAAATATTTACACATGTTACCAAAAATAGTTAGGTAGGGTATACTGTGTAAACTTCATCCTCAGTATTTAGTTTAATGCATTTCAGTTCATTCTTACAACAGATTTCACAAATACACAAATGACATCAGTATGTGAATCCAACAGTGTGCAAATATCATATATGACCAGCATAACGCAGTTAGTGAGAGTTGACAATTGATGATGGCAGTCAGAAAGCTTGACAGGACTTTTAACAAACTGTACACGCGTGCGTCCCTGCTGCATGAGAGGCTGAGGCAGGGCTCTTACCTGCGCAGTGTCAGGTTGTGTCGAGGGGTCAGTCTGGATCTGTGCTGGTTTTCTCTCTGAGCAGGATTTGGGGGCTCTGGCCAAACGGAGGGCTGTCAGAGCGATGGCCAGCTATTAGTCTGTCGGCTTTCACTGGCATGCAGTTATAAATAGCACTGATCGCACACACAAACAGCCATACGTTGACACTTTTGAGTGTGACGGAGACAGCAGGTGTCTGCTCTGGTTATGACTTCACTGTGTTTGTACAGTTCATTCATTCTTAGGTTTCAATTCGGTCAACTAAGGTTTGGTTAACATGGTCAATGGCCTAGTTTCTACTGTGAATGAGTGTAATATGATTTGCATAGTCATTTGTAATCTACTAATCAAAACTGAGGCACTATATGCAGAAATATAACTTGATGTGACAGATGACTAATTGTATTGTGTATATGAAGTTAGATGGTTTTGTCCAGGATTCTAACACCCTCATTTCCTTCATCCTTCCCATAAAGCACAAATAAAAATGTCACTCCCAGATACAGTAATGTGTCATGTGATGTGTCTTAATCAATCATTACACCGAAGATGTGAGGAAATACTTTTACAGTGTGATCACTGGTATCTTTGGACTTTTACAAGCATATCCGTGGTATTATAGTATGGGCCTACTACTATAAATAATAAAATATATTCCTAATTTATGTATATTATTATGTGGACTTATTTATATAAGGCTGTAATGCAATTTAACTCACACTATAATATCCTCCAGCATATATATCCCAAAAGGCAGATTCATTGCAGAAGCCTATTTTGAACAGGGTTCAGTCTTCAATGTCAGCTGGTACATGTATATATTTAAGAAATATTTACACACACACATATATATATAGTATATGTATTCATATTTATACATGATTTATATTATATATATATATATATATATATATATATATATTTCTTAAATACTGTTTACATGTACAGTATGTGCACACTATAATATCCTCCAGCATATATATCCCAAAAGGCAGATTCATTGCAGAAGCCTATTTTGAACAGGGTTCAGTCTTCAATGTCAGCTGCCACATAGTTCAGTTGTATGTCAAGTACGAGCTCAGGAGTCGAGCCAAGCCTCGCAAACCATTATATAACAAGACAGCAACTTGTTACAGACGGTTGGGCTGAAAATGACTCTCCCTCAGGCTTGATTTCTCACAAAATATGCGGCGTGCTCGAGTTTTTTACTCCAGAAACTTCCCAAAGAATTCAAAAAACAACTACAGCAGAGAGCGCTTTTTAACGTTACTTTAATACAAGTGCAAAGCACGGTTTTATGTCAGCCACATACAGAAAGGGGAGCTGTAGAAAGTATAAATCAGTACTGAACACCTCTCTGATGCACTTGACAGTTCAACAAATCTTTTTGTATGTTGATCAACAATTTATAAATCAAACACGTCCAACTGATAACCTTCTCATAGAAAACTTCAGTAATGGAATAAAGAAATAGAAGTATGAATGTGTATTTATATATACATATAAATATACACAGCACACACACATACAATATGTAAACACAAACTTTTATTTTGGTTGCGATTTATCAATTGGACTGCCCTAAATTTCAAGTATATTTTTTTCCCGAAACTTTTTACAAGTATGCTAAAGTGTACTTCTTTTACACAAGGGGATGCATATTCACTGATCAAAATTAGTGATTGTTGTAAGTGTGAGTTTCAAAATCAAGCTGTAACACTCTGTATACCGAACATAGATAAAATGATCTTCATTAACTCAATTTCCGACTTTCATGGACCTTCATTCTGAAATATCAACTTGTCTTTGTTTCTTTTATGTTCAGTACTAGCCATAATAATTTTACTTTACTCACTTTCCAGCAAAATTCATTCCCATTTGATTTCACTTTCACTTACATATAAAGGGTTTCCCGGCTCTCCTTCAGCGTCTCCATGTACTGCTATCTTTGGCTTTATAGAATCTCAGTCTATGAGGCCCCATTTCCTTCGGATCACCCTGTGAAGGCCTGAGATTAGCCTCCGTCATTGACCTTTGGGGTTGACACTGTCTAAAGGGTGACCCGTATGGGACGGGACCAGCTGGTGCTGATGCTGTGCTCTTGGTTGGGGACAGAAAAGTCAAAGATGATTGACTTAAACTGTTTTTTTGGTTTTTGGGCGATTCATACGCAACCTTTGCCTTCCACTCGGCTGGAGGCTTGGGTAAGAGCTTACTCTGAGCGGCATAGCGCAGGTTCGAGGCAATAGACTGCTGAATGTCCAGAAATGTAAAGGCTTCATCCACGAGCCCCAGTGGGTGGCGTGAGGCAGCTTCCCAAGGGGTGGGCTGGGCTGAAAATGACTCTCCCTCAGGCTTGATTTCTCACAAAATATGCGGCGTGCTCGAGATTTTTACTCCAGAAACTTCCCAAAGAATTCAAAATACAACTACAGCAGAGAGCGCTTTTTAACATGTTACTTTAATACAAGTGCAAAGCACGGTTTTATGTCACCCACATACAGAAAGTGGAGCTGTAGAAAGTATAAATCAGACAAGTCACTTAATACTGAACACCTCTCTGATGCAACAAATCTTTTTGTATGTTGATCAACAATTTATAAATCAAACACGTCCAACTGATAACCTTCTCATAGAAAACTTCAGTAATGGAATAAAGAAATAGAAGTATGAACAACTCAGATATAGTAGAAATTAACATCATTTTTAAGTGGAAAGAGAGAATGCATTGTCACATATGAAACCTCAAAGACAAAAAAGTGACGGCATTCACAGCTTGCAAGGAATGTTTAGTTATTTATGCATTTATGAATTTAAGAGCAAAACGGAGATTGAATTTGTTTAAGTGAATCTGGTGCAACGGGGCATGTGGTGAAGGGTCAGGCCGGGTCACTGAAGAATGATTTCATCTTTTAAAGTGAAGCTTATGTAACAAGTACGGCTGTTACTGATTCAACAGTTTCTGCTTAATAGCTTTGAAGCACACAAACAAAATTAGTTTTTTTCCTCTCTCTCTCTAATTTTAGAACAAACAACTGATACTGATTCTAGTTGTCATCACTACAATCGAAACAATCCTCATTATTGAATTATTTTAATGCAGTAATTTAAAATTTGCAGTTAATTTGCAATTAAATATGCTGAACAGTCTCACGCTAGCATTTACATTACATCCTATGAAGATCTATAATGTTCTGTTATTTCTTTAGCATGTATTTAGTATCATGCACAGTGGGTGGCGTGAGGCAGCTTCCCAAGGGGTGGGCGGCTTGTGACCCCTGTCTTTCCGGGCGGTCTGTCCCACAGGTGGCCGAACGGAAGCGATTTGGGATGCAGGTCTGGGTGATGGAGAAGCTGAAACCGACCTGGGGTTGAAAACCGCTGCTGAAAGTCTGACCGGTGGTGACAAGGATGAACTCCTAAGTGCCTGAAATGAGCAAACGCATTAATTTGAAACAGTGGCGATAAACAATCATTGCTGCAAAACTTTTATCAGAGATAGAAAGGATCACTGATATGTGTGCAAGTGTACAAAGACAATTTTCCACCAGGGTTCCACAAAGAATGAACCGAGTGGCACTAAACAAGAAGGGTTGTGCTGCCACCAACTGGTTATGATATGAACTTGCAGGGCACTTACTACTACAATTCATTTGATGAATCAGACTTTGCAGGATGAGTAATATTAGCATTTTTTATAACTATCTAGGATCTTTTGCTTTTTCGCAAAAACAAACAATGTGACGTTATGAGCTAAAAAAATATGGAATACTCTATTGATAACAATAATTTTAGTGAATTTGTAGTATGTTTGTAGTAGTAGGTTGGAAAAAAAATCAAGTTGACTAAGACTAAAATATGTATTATATGTATTTAAAAATGGATAAATGTATTTATTTTGTACAATAAAAATTATATGTATTGTTTTAAGAAGCCAGTATTGCTAATATGTTAAATAAATAAGTTTCATTATTTACATTTTTAATACCAGTAATGACTTAGTATTGACAAATATGAGTGTCATGCAGATGTTGCATATTTTTCATTTTGTCGCTGATGTTTTATAAAAAAAAAACATATATGAATCAGTCTAAAGTGATATAAAAGTGACAGGTGCTGTAAAGCGAAGTGCTCTCCTCTCCCGCATTTCAAATCATGGGACCAGAGATCACATTTCTCCAAATATAGCTCCTGGAGCAGGCCTTGCAGGGCATTCATTCATATCATTTCCACTTTTCCCCAATTATGAAGTATGTCTTACTTAGCTCCTGAATAGTATGATGCAGCACAGGCCCACATTTAGAACAATAGCCTACTCATACTCCAGCTTGCCTTTAGGCATTCTTATTTTAGGCTTACAAAAGATATATATTTTCCATGCAGACAATAATTACTCTCATGCATATACTATTTTTGAAAGTAGGACCGAATAGAATGTAAATAATAACAGAAAATATACTGTAATTTCATATGCACCTACTAAAATATATGGATTCATGCAATCTAAAATGACCTGGTGTTAAATGCTTTTTATTAGGAGAGACTGAGGGCAATTGTAAAACTTTTTTTTTTCAATCACAGATAACCGCATTTACTTATAAGTAACTGTATTTACTGTAAATACTAACTGTATTTGCTGACTGTATCTATTTATGAATAATGATAGTTGTTATTTTACTTACCTTATTTAACTGACAAGGAATCTACTACTAAAAGATAAGGAATAGGATTTTCAAAAGGAATATGAAAGCAGAGAATAGTGAGAGGTGCAAAGAAAAAATGCTTGTAAATGATTGTAAAGATGGAAGCGAGTGAAGTACATGCAAAAGCAAACAAACAAAACTGAAGACAGTAACTTTAATGGCACTGTGGTACATTTTACAAATAGTGTACTATGAAGAAAACATCACACAAAGAAATGAACAAAAGACAGCAAAAAAGAACGGAAGACTAAAAATTAACTTGCTGACTTCCTATATCTGTTTTATTTGATGTTCTTTCTAGTAGAACTGAAAAAAACCCCTGAACATTAATTTCTCCCTCAAAAAATAAACAAGAAATTACACAAAATCTACTTATTTTCATAAAACGTAAAAATGAAGAGCTCTCAAGCTATGTACCAGCTGTTAAACATTAAAATATGGACACTATTCAACCTACTTGAAAAAACCTCACATACTGAGTACATTCATTTCTTCTGTTATGAAGAAAGTCTGAAACATTAATTACAATTTAGAAATATAGCAATGTTTTTTTTTTTCCCTCAGAAAGTGAGAGTTGATTGAACTTCACTACATAAAATAGCCACCATAATACATTCTATCTCTGTGTTATATAGTATCTTCTTGCACCGTTGGCTCTGCCAGAAATGGTTAATACACTGTTTACTTGCATATTCCAACTATCATTGTACTGTTCATATATTTATTTCTGTCTGTCCACTGAATTGTATTATCATATACTTGCTTGTATGAAATGTGATACTTCATAAGCCCTTTGGAAGTCATGTTAAGCTTTTATACATTTTAAATATGATTATATATCGTTGGTTTGGTTTTAAGGATTATATCCTTAAGTACTATTGCAAATCAAGTTACTCAGTAGCCCTCATAACAGACCATTATGCCTCTCTGTCACTTTTTCACATCAAAATATTCCCCTCATTATTAAGCATTCGTTTCTCTTCTCGAACTCAATCAACACTGATTCCCTTTGACCAAAATTAAGTCTAAGCTAAGTACAAGCTTGTCTTACCTGTAGCAGGCCATGCCTTTAAAAACATATTTGTATAAAGGACTTGGCAGAGAATTCTTCTGTAAAAAAAAACCCCCATGTGATGTTATTCTGAAATGTGTATGCCCTCTTCTTTTCTGTTCTGGCAGATTTTAAAAGTCTGTTGTAACAGTATTTCTGTTTGGAAGTATGTTTCTGCTCTATATAAAGTATCTGCACCATAGCTTAGTTGTCCTAAGGTAACAACACTGGAAAAAAAGCACTATAACATAACTATTTTTCAGGAGTGCTTGGCTTCCACACCTGGGCAGCACTCTTCTTGGCTGAAAATTTGGGCTTTGGAGCAGCAATAATACTGCCTCCTGAGGCAGAGTCAGCCCTTGCTGCTACTGGGTAAGATGGCACAACATAAGAACTAGGGGCTGGTTGGTAAGCCAGGGCAGGTCCAGCTTGATATACTGGATTAGGACCTGTCTGATAGGAGGGTGGGGAGGGCTGTTGGTACGGAGGGCTTGGTGCTTGTTGGTAGGGATTTAAAGGAGGTTGTTGGTAAGCTTGTTGGGGGATGCATTCTTGTTGATATGGGACCTGTTGAGAATGTGGTTGATAATTATTAAGAGCAGGCTGATATGTATTAGGAGGTGCTTGGTGGTAAAGGCCATCATGCATAGGTGACTGACCAGCCATCCCGTAGGGTTGCTGGGCCTGTTGTGGCATAAAACCATAAGGGGGAGGACTTTGGTTATATGCCATTTGCTGGTTTTGATTTGGAGGACCTAGTGCTTGGGCTTGAATTTGGGCCTGGGCCTGAGCTTGAGCTTGAGCCTCAGCTTCAGCTGCTTTTTGAGCAGCAAGCTTTTCAGCTGCCTCCTTTTCTGCAGCAAGTTTTTTTGCTGCTGGGCCATAGGTAAAAAGGGAGGAATTCAGCTGATAGGGCTGATGCTTCATGACATCAAGAACATGAAGAGGTTTTGGGGCAGGTTTTTGCTTGTCTTTGTTTTTGTTCTTGTTTGCTGTTGAAGGGCTAGAAGGGGGAGGCTGCTTGATAGCACCCGGTGGATATGATGGTGAATGAATTGGATTATATGCCAATGGTGGGGGAGCCCTGCAATTGAGTGAATATTTCCAGGAATGTGGCAAAGAAGGAGAAGGTGAAGATGGTCTTGCCTTATTCGACTGCACTGTGGTAGAATCCACAATGTACTTCTCCATTCTGGATTGCCTCTTGGCGAACAGTTCAGCTCCTTTCCCTCTCAAGGCCGGCATCTCAAATGCTGAACCAAAACCAGAGAGTGACATAGTACTACTTGTTGGAAC
>NW_015666550.1:15698-25495 GCF_001515625.1 Sinocyclocheilus rhinocerous
TGCATAGGTGACTGACCAGCCATCCCGTAGGGTTGCTGGGCCTGTTGTGGCATAAAACCATAAGGGGGAGGACTTTGGTTATATGCCATTTGCTGGTTTTGATTTGGAGGACCTAGTGCTTGGGCTTGAATTTGGGCCTGGGCCTGAGCTTGAGCTTGAGCCTGGGCTTCATCTGCTTTTTGAGCAGCAAGCTTTTCAGCTGCCTCCTTTTCTGCAGCAAGTTTTTTTGCTGCTGGGCCATAGGTAAAAAGGGAGGAATTCAGCTGATAGGGCTGATGCTTCATGACATCAAGAACATGAAGAGGTTTTGGGGTAGGTTTTTGCTTGTCTTTGTTTTTGTTCTTGTTTGCTGTTGAAGGGCTAGAGGGGGGAGGCTGCTTGATAGCACCCGGTGGATATGATGGTGAATGAATTGGATTATATGCCAATGGTGGGGGAGCCCTGCAATTGAGTGAATATTTCCAGGAATGTGGCAAAGAAGGAGAAGGTGAAGATGGTCTTGCCTTATTCGACTGCACTGTGGTAGAATCCACAATGTACTTCTCCATTCTGGATTGCCTCTTGGCGAACAGTTCAGCTCCTTTCCCTCTCAAGGCCGGCATCTCAAATGCTGAACCAAAACCAGAGAGTGACATAGTACTACTTGTTGGAACAGTAGATGGTGCCTTTGTCCCAGTGTTATATGAATTCATTCGTCGTGGAGGAGTAGGCTGAGAAGTCTGAGTTGGACGCCATGGCTTGTTTGGTTGGGGAGGCAATTTCTGGGTTTCATTTTGGGCAATGCTGCCAACTGAACTCTGCTGGTGTTGGGATGCCCAAGCATTTACAGCTGATTGAGTCTGAGATTGTGGTGGTGCCCACTGGCTCACAGGTGGCTGTGATGCCTGCTGTTGAGGTTTCTGTGCCCATGGAGTGGCGGGAGTTGGTGGGAGTGGCTGAGCCCAGGGAGGCTGAATTTGATTCTGTACAGGTGTAAAAGAGTTCATTACTTGTTGAGAATGTTGTTGAGAAACAGGTTCTTGTCCCCACTGTGGATGTGGTTGGGACTGGGCTGGCATTGGTGGCCAAGGATTCATGGGTTGCTGTACTGGTGCTGTGGGCTGAGGTGTTGGTTGAGTCTGCTGAGCCCATGGAGGCTGTGCTTGAATTGGACTCTGTGGCTGAGTCCATGCATTTGCAGATGGCTGTATTGGTTCTTGCTGTTTGGCCTGAGAAACCAGGGCCTGTGACTGCCTCTGAGGTTGAGCCCAAGAAGGCTGTGGCTGTTGCTGAGGGGGTGATGCCCAATGTGGCATTGCCTGTGATTGTTGGAACTGTTGTTTTTGGGTCCAAGCCGGATGTTCCTGAGCTTGATTTTGATCTTGTTGCCAAACACTGATAGATGGTTGTGCCGGCTCATGTGGCTGAGACCATGGAGCTTGTGGGGTTGACTGATTTGGACTTGGTGCCCAAGAATTGATTTGGGGCTGAGGCTGTGGTGGATGTTTGGGTGGGGGTGAAGCTTGAGGCTGTGTTACCCAAGGCTGGGATTGTGTTTTAGAAGGCACTTGCAATTGTACTTCTGGAGGACCTTGAGACTGTGTCATCCACTGTGGCTGTGTTTGAGACTGGTTTTGAGATGGGACTTGCAATTGGACCTCATTTGGACCCCAAGTACTTACTGGAATCTGCTGATGACCTTGAGTTGGAGCTGGATCCCATGATCTAACAGATGGATCTGACTGCGTAACAGGTGGTGCGACAGGAAGAGCAGAATTCATTTGCAGCTGGGGTTGTTTCTCATTCCAGGTTTCTGGTTGCTGGTTTAGCTCCATTTGAGATTCTGGATGTTTCCAGGCATTATCTGAAGGAAGCTGTTCAGGACAGTGTGGAACATCATGAGATTCAGGGGCCAATGTAGGCTCTTGTTCAGACAACGTTGGGCCCCCCATTTTAGGGGCAGGAGCAGCATCAGCCTCTGTGACAGGAGCTTCTGCAGGTGCTGGGACACTGGGTTGGTCAATAGTTTCTTGTTGAGTAGACCATGGGGGAGAAGCAGGGTTAAGGTGAGGTTTAGGAGCAACTGGTGGTGGAATTTTGTGTTTCATTTTAGGAGACTGAAGAAAGTTGCAGGCTTCAGCTCCTAAGCTTAAATAATCTTCTTCTGGGCAGGACTCAAAACCTGCCTTCTTGTCTTTCTTGTTAAGGAGATTCAACAGAGCAGGATTAGGTGAGACCTTGGGGGACTCCTTGAAAGTGAACATAGGTTTATTGGCACTCCTCCTCCTTGTATCTTGCAAGATACCTGTCTTGATAGCAGGTACAGATATACGCTCATCACGGGAAGCAATCTGTTCACCTTGTCCCAATGAATACCCAGACTGTTCTTGATTATCTGCACTTGATTGGGAGGAAAATGGAGCAGCCACTCTATTCTGAATTGAAAATGGTTTGGCACTCCTGTTTGTGACTAATGGCTGCATTTCGTTCTGCATTTGCTGATCAAACATGCCATTCATATGATGTGAATACTGTTGCACTTGCTGTTGTTGGCAGTGTTGTTGCTGATTGTATGATTGCATGTGTTGGTACATTTTTTGTTGCTGGTAGTCTTGCTGTTGTTGGTACTGATGTTGCTGTTGCTGGTATTGTAGCTGCTGCTGGTAGTCTTGATACAGCTGCTGCTGCTGTTGTTGATAGTACTGTTCTTGGTACTGATGATGTTGTTGTTGCTGTTGCTGCTTTTGTGCCGATATGCTTTGGTGTAGATTTACATCCATGTAATTCTGGGTCTCTTGTGCATGCATATAAGTGTGCTCATCCGTGTGTTGGTATGCTTTATGTGTCTCAGTCTCCTGCACTGCTTCAACAGGGATCCCCTTACGTCTCATCTCTTCATGTTCTTCTACTATGTCATCCATGCGCTGTTTGCGCTGGGCAAACATGAGGGCTCCTTTCCCCTTGGTCTCAGGCAGTGCATCCATATCCTGCTGCTTGTCAAGCTTGCGCTCTATCTCAAGTAATCCAGTATCCCAATCAAAGCTCACAATGCTTTTCTGACCTGAGGCATTGGTAAAGAAATCCTCATCAGTTTCTGTTTCACTTGTGGCTAGAACAGTGAACTCAACAGTGTGCTCCTCTTTGTCGTCTTCGTCTTTATAATTTGGCTCGTCCTCACCAGTACCGTAGCTTACAAGTGTATACTTCTTGGCCCTCTGTCTATGCTTCTTAAACATCAACACCCCCTTGTTATTAGGGTTGGGGGCGGGAGCCGACAGCAGGAGAGCAATGCGCTTGCATTTGGACTTGGCCTCTTTCACCTGCTTCTCTGAAAGGCTCTCACTGCGCCGGAGCCCTAAGAATGAGAAAATGAGAAGTTTAGGTTACAGGTAGGGAGCGAGGCGGGTGAGGTCATAAAGAAGGGCTATTGCACATGATTGGTCCTGGTGGCCTAATTCACTGAACTGTGTATGAAGCATATAAATAGCACTGTTATGTGAGCAGCCAATACGTCATTTCACATGAGAGGACTTGAACTGGGAAAATACAAGTATTAACTGAGAACCCTGTAGCTAACTAATTTTTTAACTAATGTTAAACCAAATACATAACTGTTTTTTTTATATATGCATGGGAATCTACTATATTCAATTCAGATTATGTCAATTAAAATTAAAAAATGCATGATAATGTGTATCAACAAAGTCATGACTTGTCCGCTGATCAAATGATGAATCCCTGGTTTAACAGGAGTTAAATGGAATTCACGGATCTCCTGACCCACATTACTCCCAATGGTCCAATAAGTCATTCTCCAAGCAGAGATTTGACAACACCATCACCAATTAACTAAATCTCTGATCCATGTATAACATTCAGACATTAACATAAGCCAGTTACAGCTATGAATGTGTCTAGAGCACGTTACTGAGGTTGAGCCAATAGCAGACACAGCAGAGAAAAAAGAGGGAGTAAAAATAGCCCTGGGGCACTGTGTGGGCTTGCTAGTGGCAGAGTGCTAATACAATCCCATATGTGTAGCTCCAAAAGCTGTAAAAAAACACTCTACCCTATTCCATTCAAGAAGTACTGTAAAGCCCCATATTCCCACCAAGCACCTGTGTCAGTCCTTTCAAAATAGGTTTGGCTAAAACTCAGAGAGAATAAAGACATGCCACAATTCTTGTAGCAGATAGGTGGAGATAGCCATAGATGAGTGCTCCTTCCTTTTCAGTGCTGCTAAGATGGCCCATTTTAAAGGATCGGGTAACAGGCCAGAGTCACACATGCTGATGTCTGTCAAATGGCTCTTCTGCCAGCATCATTAGCATGCCCATGTTTTATTCTTAACTTTACCAGCCATGTCACCCTGCGAGCCCCCACCCATTACTGCTACGGTGAATCATTGCTATGTTCTTTTTTCTGTCTATCTAAAATAAACATTTGACACTTTTTCATGCTTTTGCTCACAAATCATTAAAAGTATACACAATACAGATCATAAAAAGTGACAATAAAAAGGGTTAAAAAGAACCATACAAACTGGACATGAATTGTGTGGAACTTTTTTTAAACTATAACTTTGCAAATTAGAAGCGCAAGCAACCACAGCTGACTTAGTCAGTGTACTGATGCTATATCTATAACTTAAGAAATTTATGAAATTATTGCTATTCTTGTAAACAGATACCATATCACACACTGAAAAGTAGATGTTACTTACTGGAGTGCCTTGCCCGGTGCTTGTTGGGCTCGTTGACCTCCCTCTCCGATTCGGAGTCCCACTCCTCTGAGGGAAGTCCAAAGGACACAGATGAGGAGGTGGGAGCTTCTTCAGTGTGCCCTCCTTCTTCCCCACCAGAATCCAACCGTTCACTGGCCTCTACCCCCTCCTTTCCTGAACTGCTTCCAGATAACTGCTTCAATGTCACCTCCACCTGTCCTGTCAAAGCAGGGGGTTTGCTAACCAGCACACCCCGCTGACCAAGGGGTTGCCGGTCTCGACGGGGTATGTAGAGGGGGTTACCTGGAGAAAATGAGGTGGTGGTATAGTTGACGCTCCCATCCGTCTTTCTATGATGGACGTCTCCCACAACTCCATATGCACTGCCCAATGCAGTACAGTCTGGCTCTTCCAGGGTGGTCTTGGAGAGCGAGAGCTGCAATTCCACCACAGAGCCTGGGGTTACATCCAAACTGGTGTCAACACCACCCTGGGCATTGATGCCTGTACTTTTATTCCAAGAAGCAGGTATCTGAAGTTGTGTCCGGACCAATCGAGTCCCCACAGGACACTCTCCATCACTGTCTGTCTCCCCATAATATGCTTCATCCTGGGACTCAGAGGTGTATAGTCCTTGTGGCTCGTGAGGCCTGGATGGAGAAGGGATCCGAAAAGTGGTACTAACCATTTCAAAGCTCTCTTGAGGTGGACTACAGCATCTACAGGGAGGAGATCATGGTAAAATCACATCATTTGCAGTTAATCCATCCAATCAAACCCCAAGACTTCTTTATCAAGCAAATCATTTATCAAAAATAACAAAACTACCTTAGTTTTCAGTTACCCTTTGGAGTTTTCAGTACCAATTAATGTGAATCACATATTAGCGTCTAATTAATCTAAATGTATCTAGGTGAGAGATTCTGTTTTTGATTTCATGATTACACAGTGGGTCATTTGGTACATGTTTGGTATTTCAAAGGTCAAGATAGGCATAAACAAGACATTTCATAAACTATACTATAAAAATGCAAATAGCTATACAATTTAATGCATGCATCACAATATGTTGCATTTGGTCTGGAATGACAGAAGAGGTGGGGTTTAAATATTGCATTAACATTTAATGCTTCTAGTTTGAAATGAAAAAGCCATTTCCTTTTTGCCTAAAAAAACTATTGCACAAAGTAAAGCAAAGAGGCAACCAGAGTGCATCAAGGAACATTTGTCCAAGCAATAAAATACCTTTTGACAAGCAGCTGTAGACAGTCAGCTGAGGCCTCAATGAGTTCAATAGCGTCTGAGAGACTGAGGTTTGAGCAAGGCTTTCCATTCACTGACACCAGCTCATCATTCTCACACAATCCAGCTACGGCAGCGGGACTACCGTCCTCTATCTATGAGATAGATAATAATCATGCATTTATTAAAGGGTAACTTAACCTAAAAGTAAGGGTATGTAGACATTTCAATGTATAAAAAAATAAACTGTAAAAAGTGCTTTTAGTAAAAGTATGGTAGTAGCTTAAAGGGATAGTTCACCCAAAAATGAAAATCAATACTACAAGTTTTTATTTTTTCCCGACCATGTATAATACTGTACATGGATGAAAAAAGAACTATAAGCCCATCCCTGGTTCATAGACAGTGTCTCTTAATTTAGACCAAGTGCCACTAATTTACGCATCACAACAGCTGCATGTCAAATGACTAAACAGTGGTACTGGCCAAAGCAGGTCTATGAGCCATTAGCCTCGCAAAGAGAAGCAGAGACACCTCAACATAAGATTTAATATCAGCCATCTGTAACTTTGAGGGCATCACAAATCAACTCTGCTATAAGGTCAAGTCATAAAGCAGAGCGATTGTTCGTCTAAGACTGCCTAGTAATTGTAGAGTCTCTCTGCTTGATTTAGCACATTGAAACATTTATGCAGTAGGGTTAGGGTTATGTAGGATTCATGAAAAAAAGTAACAAAGAATAATTCAGTCCTGAGATGACCTTGTTTATTTGGAGAATTGCATTGCAAGCCATTCCCAAGTATAATGGCAGCATTACAAGAACAAATCTATTTATGACCATCTGCCAGTAATAAATACCTTCACCTAAAATAAACTTCTTCGATAAATCACCAAAGATCAGGAAACTACAGATGTCATGCCATGCCTTCTGAGGTCATCATTTAAACTGGAGCAATTTCAATCAGGACTTGTGAGATTAGTTCCTCAGAGCATCACAGCTCACCAAACACGTACACGCACAGCTGCTCAAGCCAGACGGAAAATAACACATTTGCATGTTTTATTTGTTTTGACAACCAAAAAGGCTGAACGAAACTTTGCATACAATGATGATTTTCTGGTACTCTGTGCATTTAAAAAAATGTGGGGTAGTATGTTTTTCATGGATTTTCACAAATTGTTTTGTTAGAGAAAAACATGAAAATATACAGCTATGTTTTACTTTTTGTTAAGTTGATGATTTAGTTGAGTTAGTTTGGCATCAACTGCATTTAGGTGATTTGCTGTGATAGATATCCGGAAACAGTAAGCTCAATTCGGTCCAGAAATTTGGTCACAGCCCCTCTCCTAAATCTCTAGGAGATTTTGCTTTTCTAGTGCATTAAAATCATATTCCAACCAACAATTATGATGATCCATAAACTCTGTTCATCCGAATCCCACATAACTGGAACAAATTGCAAAAAACTACTGTTTGACAAAGGAAAATTCTGAGAAAAGGGGCATATTTTAAAAAATGTATCATGTAAATAAACTTTATGTTACACCTGAAATGAAATTGACATTGATGTTAAATAGCATATAAATAGCTTGTGTGCATACTGTTGAATGACAGTTCTTGGATTCTGGGCATCAGTAAACAGATGGCAATATTACAGTGTTAGCATTTGTTAAAATCACCTTATTCAAAGCATATATATATATATATAAAAAAACACTGTTTGAAAACACTTGACAATGGTTATTTGTTTGGTTTGCTCCATAAAGAGTCTTTAGAGGACAATATAGTTCCTATTAATCACCAATAGAGGGCAGTGTGCAGCCAATAAAAGACAGCCCATTCAAATACATAAAAATTATACTGAGATGAAAAATAAACTACAGTACTAAATATCTGAGACTCACAAACCTTCCATGTTGATTTGCAGAATGTTTCCGTCTCCAGTGGCTTCTCTTCTCTTACTAAATATTTAGATAAAATTATACGCCTACAAATATATGTCCAAACCTCACAACACTGCCACAGAGAAGAACATTCTTCATGAACACACAGCTGGTCATCTGTAGCTTTACAACACATTATGGTGTAAATATTGTACACAGCACGCACTGATATTTCCTATTGAAATTCATTAACAATGAGGCCAAAATACGGCTCCTCAATCTATTATGTTGCACATTAACAATCCTTAAAAATAGCCAAGCCTTATAAAGCTACCGGCATGATGCCCAGTTTAAAGGAGAAGGGTCTTTAATTGAATAAAACCATGGAGCTGTGGGATTGTTATGAAGCTGTAGAGGAGATGGAGAACAGCTCTGGTCACCGTATAAGGGCTTTCAGAGGGACGAAGCCTATATAATCACTGCTCAAATGGACAAGTAACAGCAGATTTGAACACAAACCTTAGGAGGGGAAAGAACAATCTAGCAATCGTACTTGTGACCACAGTAAATCTTATTTAAACTTCAGGGGTGACAATAAACAAGACATTTTCTTTTGAATACTGATTGTAATATTCACTCGTTGATGTTTTCTCCAATTTTGGATGAAGTTTGACTGCATGCCTTACAGAACTTATGCTCCTGCTTTTAAACAGTGCATAAATGAATAACAACACTACATGTAGCAGATAAAAAAGGCATGCATCATGTAAATACTGAGTATTATACATTTTAGTTTATGTAAGGAAACAATAGAAATGCAGCTTCAGTCTTTATGGTATTTGGCTAAATAAATACTGTAGATCTATGTCATACTGTTTATGAGAAGACACTGTGAAAAGTAAAAACGTGCACTTGGTCTCCTATATAGAAGTTTACTTAATTGTATTAAATGTTCACTTGTAGTGTACTTCAACTCTAAAAAAAGTACATTCAGCAGAACACTTTAACCATATTTCAAAGCTAATAGAATAGTAATTATGAAATGACATATACAGACTTCAGTTCTACTTAAAGGGATAGTTCACCCAAAAATCTCTCCGTCATGTTGTTCCAAACCTGTATGAGTTTCTTTCTTCTGTTGGAAAAAATAAAAATAAATGATATGATAAAAATAAGATATTTTGAAGAATGTTGGTAATCAAAGAGTTGCGGGTAGCCATTGACTTTGGAAGATAAAAATACTATAAAAGTCAATGGGGACCAAAAACTGTTTTGTTACACACATTTTTCAAAATATCTTCTTTTGTGCTCAACAGAAAAAAAATAAATAATGACAACATTTTCATTTTTGGGTGAACTATGCTTTTGAGTGTGTAAATATTTTTTTTGAAAAGTTCAGCTAACTGCATATAATATAAATTTGCACGTGTTTTAGCATGTTAGTGAACAAATCAAAAATAAGTGCAATCCTTTAAAGATTAACAAAAATGTAAAGATCAAGAAAAGATCAAGATATAATGATATTTGGCATTATTACAAAGTGCACTTTTTTTTAAATGTAAAATTAAGTGGGTTAAGAAACAGTTGTGGAAGTTTAGTTGTTTAAGTACACTTAAGCTGCCTTTTAATTCATTAAAGGGGGGGTACAATGCTGTTTAATGCATTCAGAGTTGTTTACACTGTTAAAGAGTTGGATTCTCATGCTAAGCATGGACAAAGTTTCAAAAAACAATTTGGACATATGACAGAGTATTTCTGTGCCAAAAATCTTACTTCCGGGTTCGTACAAGTTGAGTTGTTTTCGATCGTGGCTCTTCATGACGTAGACGAGGGTGGAACTCCTTATATGGGCAGCAACGGAGTGTCAGTTTTTGTGTTTGTTGACGAACGTTTTATAAACAAGGTCCAGTTCGACTCTGGATTTGCACATTGTTTGATACTGAAAGATGGAGCGGTCCCAGCTATAAAA
>NW_015666550.1:26001-26382 GCF_001515625.1 Sinocyclocheilus rhinocerous
TCTTTTCTTATGTGCGTTTCATTTCATCAGACGATGGCTCAAATATAAAGCAGGATTTTTGTGCAGATTAACGTCTTGGAAGGGAGAGCTGGTTATGTAGTCTTAAAGGGCCGCCGCATTTCAGTCACTATTTCATATTTATTCTGTTGTCTTGACAACATAAACAGATATATATATTAATGAAAACAGTTTTATTGATAATTTGGCTTCATTAAAATACAGTATGTGAGCACAGAGGGACAAACAAATGTAAAAGGCAACAGACGCGATGACGTCATGAATATGCTAATTAGCGTATGACGTCATCTGGCGACATTTAGCGACTTTTCAAACTGGCTTTAGCTACTTTCTATTGAAAGAAGTTGGCAACACTGCCGAGCA
>NW_015666550.1:26614-27315 GCF_001515625.1 Sinocyclocheilus rhinocerous
TGGCTCTTCATGACGTAAACGAGGGTGGAACTCCTTATATGGGCATTTCTCCCGGAAGAACGCGCCCGTGCACGTTCGACCATGATCGAAAAAAACTCTCCGAAAGCAGAGCGAGATCCGCCCATCAACGCGCTTCATCCGGCGGCAGCGCTGCACGGGACTTGACTCGCTCGGGAAGAATGTCTCCAAAGAAGTGTGTTTTTGGTTGTAAGGGAAAGATAACTTTGTTCAGCTTCCTAAAGAACCCAGCGTTATGTAAACAGTGGATACAGTTTGTTTTTCTAGAGCAGCAACGGGAGTTTCACAAGTGTGTTTGTTGACGAAGGTTTTATAAACAAGGCCCAGTTCGAGCTGGATTTGCACAACGTTTGATACTGAAAGATGGAGCGGTCCCAGTGATAAAAGATCCCGGTCATGATTCAGAACTGCAGACGGTAAGTGAAACAGCATCAAATGTCTGTTTTGTTGGCATTAGGCGCCCAAGTGCTCGTCACTCTTTAGCTCCGCCCACGGCGCGCCTCCAGGAGCTCGGCTTTTTCCGGAGAGAATCGTAAAGCTGTATCTTTCTTTAATAAATATGATAAAGCTAAAGACTTTTTGGAGATATGAAGGATGCAGTATTTTATATACATGAAGTACACTACAATTGCACATTCAATACAATTAAGTGCACTTTTTCACTAGGGACATTAGGGACATAA
>NW_015666550.1:28287-34844 GCF_001515625.1 Sinocyclocheilus rhinocerous
GCACATCGTTTGATATGAAAGATGGAGCGGTCCCAGCTATAAAAGATCCCGGTCATGATTCAGAACTGCAGACGGTAAGTGAAACAGCATCAAATGTCTGTTTTGTTGGCATTAGGCGCCCAAGTGCTCGTCACTCTTTAGCTCCGCCCACGGCGCGCCTCCAGGAGCTCGGCTTTTTCCGGAGAGAATCGTAAAGCTGTATCTTTCTTTTATAAATATGATCAAACTAAAGACCTTTTGGAGATATGAAGGATGCAGTACGACTCTATAGGTACTCAAGATTAACATGAGATTGGGTGAAACTGTGTGTGTTATGCCCCCTTTAAGATTATATTATCTGCAAGTACAGTTTTTTATATACCTTGAAGGCATGAAGTACACTACAATTGCACATTCAATACAATTAAGTGCACTTTTTCACTAGGGACATAAAATGCATTTTTAGGTCACCTAACAAAATATGTTGTTTTTTTTTGGTTTTCAGCATAAGGAGATTTACAATGTGAGGAAATCCTTCGTTATCAACACAACACAACACATTTTAATAACACTGCAAACATTGTGCTGATACAGTTGCAATACTGTATCAAAAAAAGTAGAATGTGCTTAAACAAAAAGCCAAAATGGTATTTAGAAAATAAGTTCATGCAAGTGGTAAGAATGAGTGTATAAAGCAGAAAATCTTGAAAAAGTAAGTTTTGAAAAACTGCTGCTTCAAAGAAACCATAAGCATTCGTTATTCAACACTTTGAATTTCTTTTGTTTGAAAGCAAGGCTGATTGCGTTATAGGGCATTTGTTACTTGGAAAAAAGTACATTTTAAATGTTACATTTTGGAAGAGAAAGTCAAAAGCACAATTAGTTTTGTTCCCATAACCACACTGAGTAAATGCAGCGTGCTGGAAAGTTATCTCGGCTACTTCTGCCTCCTACAGCTTAAAACAATTATCTCTCAGTGTTTCCAGCAGACATTTCAGGTAAAATGAACCATGGTGGTCTACAGACAGTCAGGTTCCCATTGTTAAATCCACATTAGCCGTAAATGGTGGACTTTCATATACTTGTGCTGGGTGAGTTGGTTAGCAGTTTACCACAGCACACAGGAGTGAATCCAACTGTAATGTTGATAGCTAAATGACTTAAGTGTAAACATAACTCTTTACAACAGATTGCTGGATGCCTTCCATAGGTCTAACGGTTCATTATGAACATGTTTTTGTACGTGCATGTTCAAAGGCAATCTGTACTTTTAATGAACTCACATTGGGCCCTTTGTATATATATGCCAAAAGATCCATGATGTGCTCTACTTGTACGACAGAATATAAAAGCAGACCATTAGCAAACTAAAGGCTTTTACCATTATAAGGCAATGCTGCACATTATATACAGTATGAGATATAAACATAATACACATAAACTAATGCAGAAATACCCTTGTGAAAAAGATAATGTAAGATAATGTTGCAGATAATGTAATATTACTTAAATAAAAGGCCACTTAAGTGTACTTAAAAAGAGACAGTTTCATGACTATGATTCTTAACATACTTAAGTAGACTTTTAAAAAGCGCAGTTTGTAATAATGTTACATGAGAAGTTTTATTTTAAAGTACATTTAAAAAAATAGTTTTAATAACATTTTGTAGTGCTTTAAAGAAGTACACTTATTTTGATGTGTTGGCTAACATACTAAAGCAAAGTTAATATATTTAAAATGTATTAAACATTATTACAAAGGTGCAATTGCAAATACATTTTTACATAGTTTCTATAGAAACAACATTGAAGTATATTTTAGTTTAGCATAAAGGCTTGTCTAGTTTATTCAACAGAACACTTTAACTATATTTCAAAGTCAATAGAGTTATGAAATTACATGTAAAGATGTACTTAAGTCCTAGTTAAATGGGTAAAACAGCAAGTTCAGCTAATTGAATCTAATATGCATTTAAACAAAAATGGATTTTAATTTAATTGGAATTAACATGCAATTAATTCTTTTAAAATATATTATTTCCACAATAGGTACCATTTTTAAGTACTGAACACCATGACCTCCATTATGTATCACACTGAACAGCTGTTTATCATGAACAGTATTTCTCAGCTTCATGTCATATACGTTTTTAGGCATGTTTCTCTGAGTCAGGTAAAAGTTACGTCTTCCAGATGACTTAGAGGAGCATGGGGTCACTCCACACACATGGAAGCACACATCTGTGAGAACGGTTATATTATCAGCTCAAGCTCTCTCATGACAGCACAGGCAAATATTTGACTGCAGCTAAAACAGGAATAGTTCACCCAAAAATGGAAATTTACTCACCCTCAGGCCATCCAAGGTGTAGATGAGTTTGTTTCTTTATCAGATTTGGAGAAATGTAGCATTACATCACTTGCTCACCAGTGGATCCTCTGCAGTGAATGGGTGCCGTCAGAATGAGAGTCCAAACAGCTGATAAAAACATCACAATAATCCACAAGTAATCCACACCACTCCAGTCCATCAGTTAACATCTTGTGAAGTGAAAAACTGTGTTTGTAAGAAACAAATCCATCATTAAGACGTTTTAACATCAAATTGCTTATTCTGATTAAAATTCAAGTCCATAATATTCTTTCTCCAGTGAAAAAGTCATCTCATCTGAGTCAGGAGAGAAATATGCACAGATCAAGCACCGTTTACAAGCCAAAAAAGTCCAAAACACTTCTAAACAAATATGTGGGTGTATTTTGATTTGAGAGACAACAGAGGTTGAACTTTTTCACTGGAGGAAGCGTTATTGTGGATTATGGACTCTATTTTGGCCAGAAGCGACAGTTTAAAGTTAAAAGCATCTTAATGATGGATTTGTTTCTTATAAACATGCAGCTTTTCACTTCACAAGACATTAACTGATGGACTGGAGTGGTGTGGATTACTTGTAGATTATTGTGATGTTTTTAATCAGCTGTTTGGACTCTCATTCTGACGGCACCCATTCACTGCAGAGGATCCACTGGTGAGCAAGTGATGCAATGCTATACATTTCTCCAAATCTGGAAAAAAAAAGAAAGAAACAAACTCGTCTACATTTTGGATAACCTGAAGGGGAGTACATTTTCAGCAAATTTTCAGTTTTAGTTGAACTATTCCTTTAATGTTAATGAAAATAATATTCATTATTTATAATTCTGCTGTTGCAGTTCAATTACAGTGTTTTTCTGAAGCAGGCATACTGTATGTCCCCTGCTGGTCAACAGTGGAATATCAGTTTTCCTGAAAGTGATGTGATAGATAAGCATGATTTATTAAAACAAGGACCATATTAATCAAATTAGCAGAAAATAAAATATACACAAACACCAACAGATCTTCATTCATCCCAACTAGATTTTAGAGTGCATCCGTTTAGAAGTTATTTAAAAGCATGTATATCCAGTTATGCATATATATATATATATATATATATATATATATGTATAAAAACAGACTTAGATTTATGAGTCAAGGCTCTGTGGTTACACTGCATTTCTCCAGTAGTGTTGTATTTTAAAGGTACACTTTTAAAATGATAATGACACCAAAAACAGAAGCTTACTTTGTCGGTTATACTTTTATGAGGGTTAAACTTGGGTGTACTGTAATATCATTACAAAACGTTAAAGTTGGCCAAAGCTGAAGTCATTAAGTTGCCATTACAAGGACTGAAACCATACTAATGGCTATTAATGTTTTACTGAATTGTAAAATATGACTATATTTTGAACACTTTATGGAGCTACAAATAAATGAGGCTTTCAGCTGAGAAATAAATTATTGCTTAACTACCTGTACACTGGCCAGGAACACTGATCATCCAATATGCCCACTATAGATGACTTCAGACTCACGTCTAGTCTGTTATTGTTGATTTTTTTGGTCAGTTCTACTGACTAGCAATATAATTACCATATTTACCAGGGCATTACTTTTGGTATGCTACATATTATCAGTTACACTGCTGGACTCAAAATTGTAGAAGCAACCAGTGTAACACTCTGTAATCTATTTTATGTGAAGAGGTACACTGTAAAAAATTATATTTTGGTAAATAAAACAAAGATTATTGGATTATGTTTTGCAAGAAAATACTATTTCTGTCTTGAAAATTTCATGTTTAATTCAATGTGTTACTTGGTGTTTCTTTGTAGTTTCTTGAGAGGTTTACTAATCCTACAACAATTTTATTTCTGGTCCTCTGATCTGTGTGGCTTTCCAAGAGTGCTGATATTTAATAGCATTTGTAATGTTCCAGGCAAATAAAATAAATTAAAATACAAAAAATAAAAATAAAATAAAATAAAAACAATGGTATCAAGTATTTGCATCTAGTTGATTTTTTAAAATCATATTTTCAAAATGTATTTATTCAAATTCCATAGAATCAGCACAAAACTGTTAATTGTGAAAACAATTAAATTTTAAAATGTAATTTTAAAAAGTACGTATATATACGTATATACATGATATAAAAACGGCTAGTTGTAGGCCAAGAAAATGAAAATTCTATGCTATGAAAATTCTATCATCATTTACTCAGCCTCCACTCATTCCACACCAAACAGTTGACGGTAGCCATTGACTATATAGTATAAGGAAGTCAGTGGCTACTGTCAACTGTTTGGTTACCAACATTCTCCAAAATCTCTTCTTTTGTGCTCAATAGAAGAAAGAAACTCATACAGCTTTGGAACAACTTGAGGGTGAGTACTTTTATTTTTTGGGTGAACTGTCCCTTTAAGTATATTAGTTTGTTTGTTAAAACTGTGTAGTCCAAATTAATGGAAATTTTATATGCAATTAAAATACATAATTTTAAATATTAGGCCTAAATTGCTTGGTGTGAGTAACTGAGCGTAGTAAAAACAATATGGGTTTTTAAAAATCTTAATGTTTTCTCTGTTTGAAAGTGATTTCTTTCACCACTGAGCATAAAATCTTTTTTTTCTCTGTTTAAATACCGTATTTCATAGCCATGAAGAGCTTTTAAACTTGTTAAGCCGTTACATATACAAAGCATTTAAGTATAATCACGTCTCCACAGGATAAGAGGTTGTGTTGAGGGTGGTGCTGATTATTTCCATATAAATATTCCATATAAATCATTTTGAATACAACTTGAAACATTCAAAATATGCACATGTTCTAAGTTGACACTCACAAAACTTGCTGAAGAAGTTTTACTAATTCGCACATTATCACTAAATCAACGTTTCCTGATAATTCCAGCTGCTGGAAACTAACAGTTTAGATTCTTGATATCTATGATGACAGATTGCATGAACTTGGCCAGCAAACTTTGTTAGCTTTGCTGTGACCATATAAGGACCCTTGCTCAAGTCTGGGACAGGCAGAGCCTACGCAGCACAGATCTGCCTGTAAAATTCAGCTAAAGAAAAACAACTTTGCCAGTGAACATTTATCAAAACAACTGGCCGATTTGAACTTCGTTGGGTGGCCCCTAAGATATGTTGTCATTATGCAAGAATCCAACTCAACGTTTGTTTACAACATTGCCCAAGTGTCCAGCAAAGACGGTTAACCATCATTGTTTTGTGTTATTTAACTGTACAAGAAAACTACATTTATATAAAAAATTTTTTTTGACAATATAAGCCCAGCTTTGTGGTTACAATTATGATAAAAATGTATCAATTTCTCCAAGAACAAAACTTTCAAGATGCCTAAATGTAACATAAAAATAAGGTAAAACTCAGATGAGCTGCTGGTTTTATTTGATCCAAGCTGGTGTAAATCTAATAAACCAGTTGGCGTCCTGGTCTGACCAGTTAAAAAAGTGCCAAAACCCCAACTAAAGACCAGAAAACCAGCAGGGTCTTCTGAAAGTCTATTTGTGTGTTTCATTATAAAAAAAGAGAGACAAACTGGAGAAACGGCCATGATAAAAGAACAGACTACAATGGATATGCGTCATCGTCACCAGGTACGCTGCCAGCCTACTATAACCTGCGTTATTATTAAATCGTCCTCATCATAATAGTAGCCTGTAGTCTCACCTCAAGCAGCTGAATTGGATGTTGAGGGTCTTGAGCGCTCTGGCGGAGTGTGAATCCCCAGGGTGCGCCGCCGCGCAGCATTACGCACGCAAACTCGCCCGTGCCCATCCTCCTGCAGCTGTCCTCCAGTCTGAGAGAAGTCAAGCTTCTCCTGTGCGATATCTGAGGCTGCCTTCGGTGGGTGTAAAGCCAAAACAGCTGGAGTCCGGCCCTCTTTTCGGCGTCATTCTTGAGAGACTATCCTGAGGAGAGTGTTCTTTTACTCGTGACAAAACGCAAATGCATTCAGAGTGATGAAAAGCTCCTGGACGAGGAATATCTCTTGGCAACTCTTGTGAAAAAGAAGTAAACTTTATTTATTTATTTATTTAGTTCGCAGGTCTGTCAGGGGTCACTCCCCACCCACCTCCTATCTCTCCCCTACTATCTCATATCGTTAACAGGACCAGGACGACGCTTAGGGGGGGGAGTGTGACGAGCGTCCCGAAGCTTCATCAGCGTCGCCCTGGAAACAA
>NW_015666550.1:35083-42932 GCF_001515625.1 Sinocyclocheilus rhinocerous
TTCCTCCATGAGACTGAGCACTAACTCGCCCTCTCCTGTAATATATATATATTACACACACACACACACACACACAAAGAAAAACAAGTAGATAGAATAGAAAGCTAGTGTTTTTTTGTTTTTTTTTTAATTAAAAAAAAAAGATAAATATAGATAAAGTAGAATTAAAAATAGAATAGAAAGTGTTAGAGTTAGAGGGTCAAATAAAGGTGGAACAGATGTGTTTTACTTTCAAAAAAAAAAAAGTGCGGAAATAATATAAGCTATACTTAAGTAACTAAATGTAATGATAAATGCAGTCAATTGCAATTAAAATGGATTAGTTTAAATTTATATTTGGGAACTTTCGAGTAGTACTTTTTTGATCCACTTAAGTACGACTTAAGTACATTTTTATTTGTAATTTTATAATTACTTCCATTGTTTTTGAAATATGGTCAAAGTACTGTTGAATGTAGGCCATAATGACAAAATGAAAAATTTCTTCCTTTATCAGGCTAATGACTATTAAGTTTTTAAGTTGTTTTTTAAGTTGTCTAAAATTAAGATTTATTTAGTTAGTTAGTAATTTGTAAGTTAGTTAGTATTTGTAGAACCGTGTCCTCCTCAAATACATTAAAATAAAATAATATTGGTCAAACTAATGCTTTATTTATGCTAGCATTTCCACTTTTGTTGTTTCCTGAATTGTTTTGTTTAATATTTGTGTTGTTGTTTAATTATTGCGGAAAAGCCAAAGGCTTATAACACATCTTAAATACAAATGTTTTGAGATTTATTTATTTACTTACATAAGATTTACTTACATTATTTTTCATATTTTACACTATAAGGTATTCTTCTCAAATCAAAGTCAGTTAACAGCTTGTTTCCATTGTGACTATGGACTATGGTCCCATTGCACTTTTAATGAAGTCAGTTATTGAAGTCTCACAGAACTAGAGCCAAAGGAGTGCCACTGTTAATCAAGATGTTCATTAGCAAAATCAGATTAAATCAATCAGAGGAGCAAGACCAGAATATTTTACATGCTTAATGCCACTGTTCATACATCCGCTAAAAGAGCTTACTTATTATACTGCAGTATAATAAACTTGACAGATCAATTTGGACTAAAACGACTTGAGGAAGACTAGATCTAAGGGTCAGGATTAGTCTATCAAAGACCAACAGAGAAAAAGAACTGCTCTACTTCAGAAAATGTAGACTCAAAGCACCAAAGCCAAAAGATTACAGACTTTACATATTCCTATATTTTATAGCTATGAGATATCCTTGTGAAAAATAAGTGTGCTTAATTGTATTGAATGTATATTTCAAGTCTTAAACGTATAAAATATAATGAAATAAAAGTCCACTTAAGTATACTTTAATGTATTGTTTTTACATAAAATGTACATAGAATCATTGTTTTAATAATCCTTTGTCATGCTTTAAATAACTACACAGAAATTGATGTGTTGCACATGTAAAGTACTTGATTATAATTTTAACCATAGTGTGGCATTCCAAATTACATTTAAAGTTAATATATATTAAATGTACTAAATTGCAACTCCCTCATTACAAATATACGACATACAACTTTCAATAGAAATTACAGTAAAGTATGTTTCAGTTTACCAAATACTGAATAATATTATTATTGCGTTTTTGTCAGTTTACATTCATTATGCAGGCTATTCAATAAGCACCCACAGATCAGAACGAGCTCGTTTCATATCAGAGACCGATGACAGCATGGCGTTTGCGGGCTACGCACATCGGCATCCTTGCTGACGTGTAGTGGTTCCCATCAGTGTGCGCATGCGCAGAGGCGGCGGCTCAATGTACGCAACACCGGCGCTGGGCTGGAGTTTGACGTGGCACTCTCGGCACGCAATTCAACATCAGCAGAGGAAAGGACGCATCGTTTGCCTTCAGGTAAGTCTCTTTGTTATGTACTAATAATATAACAAACTAAAATGGGATTTGAAAGGCAACCTTATTTTGACCGCAGTCTATAAGCGCCATTCTTTATATGCAAATATATTTGTAAGTTTGGCTTATACAGTAGGCTATACCAGTTTCCGTCTCTAGCGGAAAATATTTCGTAACTTTGTATCGCCGACAGCTGGTCCACGCACATTGTTGTCAGTAGGGCTATATCGATTCTATATAGCCTATCCATGGCATGTGCTGAAGTCTTTAAATATGCACTTTATTCAGTCAAGTGAAACATTACAGGTCTTTGACGTGGCAGGTCAGGGCAGCGGAAGACTGATACTGTAACATCTCGGTTATGACATCGCTGATCTGAATATCGTGTGTGCTGAATGATATATACATGAAATATTATATTTCCCTGAGAGTTACCGAAGGCCTCTTGCAGAAATACTGACGTGAAGTCCCAGACAACAACAACAACAAAAAAAAAGGTTATTGTAACTACGCACACTGTAGGCCTATAATTACCTTGTAAAATGCGAGTTATTTGAGTGCTAAAAAGAGCTGCAATAAAACCTGTTTGTTGATCAAATGCAATGGTAAAGCAATATTATATTTTAGAAAACCATACTTGTCATTTTACTGATTTATTTGAAATAAACACAAAGTATCACCTTTTAGTTTATGGGAAATTCCCTGCATGAACCATCACGTTTTTTAAAATTAATGTCTATTTGTTTTTAATGTCAGTTATGTACAGTAGACTCGTTATATGTTGCATTTTATGTTATGAAGTATTTTTTACGACCCTGTTTGGCTGTTTTAGGCCATTTTTGATTAACTTTTAATCATCACCATGGCCTTCTATTTTATTACCAGTATTAAAACCGGTGCATTTTAGAGTAACAAACAAGAGTTTAATAGCTCAGATAGGTTGGTTAAGTTAACATTAATGATATTTACAGTTAAGAACTTTAAATTATACAGTTATACAATATACAGTCAGTTTTAATGTTAATTAATCTGAGGGTTGAATACAATAGTCAAACCATTATATTAATATATGGCCGATTGTGTTATCATGAACTCCTCTTATCTAGGTCTAGCGACAAAGTTCCTGATCACACGTGCTTAGGGTTGAGGTAATCATATCGGGTAAACTCTAAACTGTAGAAAACATTTCATTATCGCATAATTTTACAACAAACTGCTTCTGGGTGCTTAGTTAATTGTATTGAATGTGCACTTGTGGAATACCTCAAGTTTTTTTTTTAATAAGTTAAGATAATATAATATAAATTAAGTAAAATGCTGCTTGAGTGTACTTAAAAAGAGACACTTTTATGACTGTTTCTTAACACTTTAAAGTACACTTTTAAAAAGTGCACATTGTAATAATGTCAAATTAAAATGTAAGATGTCATTCTTTAAAAAAGTACACTTATTTTGATGTGTTGACTAACATACTTAAGCTCGGTTTCACAAACGGGGCTTAGTTTAAGCCAGGACTAAACCTTAGTTAAATTAAGATATTTAAGCAACTTTTACAAAAATGCCTTAGAAGAAAACATTACAGGTGTGCATCTTGACAGAACAATGACACTGAGATATTTTAAGATATGTCAGAGCAAGGTATTTTCAGTTGAGACAGCTCAAACATGCATTTTAGTCTGGGACTAGCTTAAGCCTTGTCTGTGAAACCGGGGGTAAATGTACTAAATTGCAACTTAAATTGTAATTACAAAGTTGGAAATACAAGTATATATAGCAACACATGGCACAGAAGTTTCAATAGAAATGACATTAAAGTATATTTTACTTTATCATAAATGCTTGTCAATAAATTCAGCAATACACTTTAACCATATTTCAAAGACAGGAGCAGTAATTATGAAATTACATATACAAATGTACTTCAGTGGATAAAAGGCACTCTAAAGTTCAGCTAATTGCATTTAATATAAATTTAAATTATAATACATTTCATTTCATTGCAATTAAGTGCCCGAAAACATTACTTTCAGTACACACTTAAGTATATTCTTTCCATAATTAGTACTCTTTTTTTCAAAGTATGCTAAAGTATACTTATTTTTCCACAATGGTTAGTATAGGGCTGAATGCAACACATAGATTAGAAGTTTCATGACTACAACATTAAAAGTTAATGTGTATTTTTTTTGTTTTGTTTTGTTCTTCTGTTCCAGGTCACCTTTTTTTGTCCCAGACTGGAATGAGAGACGTATAACAGTAGGATGAGTCAGCAAGGTTATGTTGCCGCCCCTCCATACTCCCAGGCCCAGGCTGGAATGGGGGGATACTCTGCTGGTTTTGGGAACCCCCCACCTCAGTCGCATTATGGCACCTATGGATCTCCGCCACAGGGTTATTCTGCCCCTCCGACAGGTAAAGTGAATCTTCTTTTGTTGAGTTCAGTTCTAAAACTGGCAAGTTTCATTTTGTCCTTATGATATAGGAATCTCAGCAGCGCTTCAGCTTAAATAAATAAACAGTGTCAATCCATTCTGAAACTGCTTTTCATTATAGTGTCAGCTGTTCCTGTATACTCTGTAGTTTATATGCTGAAATGAATTTTGTCACAGTATTATCTTCTCGCATGATTCTGTACATGTAAAATGAATGCTGTTTTCCAGGTGTGCTCAAGCCTCCTGCCTCCTCTCCTTCTGGGATGCCTCCACCACCAGTATCCAGCCAGTATGGTGCTAATATTCAGCAGAATGGGGCCCATCCCCACAGGTGAATACTAGTTCAATGTGATGAAGCATTGTTGAAATCGCAACTTTAAATAATAATAATAATTTTTTTGCTCCCGTCAGTTTCCCTCCACCTGTTGCTTCAGCTCCTTCCATGTCTCCTTATCGACAGCCTCCTCAAAGTGCTTTTCATAGTATGGCACAAGCCCCACCTCCAACTCAACAGCTGACAAATCAGATGAGTGCCATGAACTTTGGAGGATATGGTAAGTTAGATGGCATTTTATATTGATTTGAAGTGAATTGACTTTCAGATGGCCTATTTTATACCCATGCACTGTGATCTTTAGGCCAAAGGCCCATGCAGGTACCACAGTCTCCTTCCAGCTCAGCAGCACCACAACAATATCAAACATCACCGCCACTAGCAATGGGACATCCGCCCCTTTCTCTACCAGGACAGCAGCCGTCCTCTCTTGGATCTCCTCCACCAATGGCCACGATGGGTTCTATGGCAGCTCCGCCAATGGGAATGTCTGGCCCACCTGGACCAGGTGTCCACCAACCACCACTGGGACCCCAAGGCTATCCACAGCAACCAGGTAAGAACTAGGTGACGTATCACGAAAATCTGACTTTTCCAGGTTTTAAGTGCTATAATCAGGTCCCCGGTGCATCTACCAACTAGTGTTGTTTTTGGCGGCCTGTTTTAATTTTAGTTTTAGTCTAGTCTTTGTGTGAAACTGTCATTTTAGTTTTTATTAGTTTTAGTCACCTTCATACTCTTTTTAGTCTAGTCAAGTTTTAGTCAACTAAAAGTCTGAGCATTTTAGTCACTGACTGTGTTTTGTAACTCATGTGTTTTTAACGTAAACTTGTGTGTGAATGAGAACTTAGTTTAGTACTCGCATGCTGTGACAGCCGCTTTCTGTCCGTGTGCTTCAGATGTGTGCGCTCAGAAAACCGTATATCAGAAGTTTAAACCCACATGGTTTAAAACGCATGATTTCCGCGTGATAAACATGATAATCAGAACCAAAACAGATGTTTTTAGCAGGTACGAGCTGTAATGGCGCAGCTCTATTCTGGAAAAGGGTGCGGGGAGCAGCAGCTCATTTGCATTTAAAGAGACAGGCCCGAAAAACAGCGTGTTTCTGCTTCCACTCAAAATAGGCATTTTCTAAATTATATAATAAATGATCTGTGGAGTATTTTGAGCTGAAACTTCACAGACACATTCTGGGGACACCAGAGACTTTTACATATTGTAAAAAGGGGCATAATATGTCTCCTTTAAGGGTGAATTGTGTCACATTTGTTAAAATACTTTTACGTTTGACAACCTTTTACACTTTAGAATAATTAAGAAAAGGTGAAAATTTGAAAAGGTTTCTTTGGAAGTCTCTTCTGCTCACCAGGGCTGCATTCATTTGAACAAAAATACATTAAAAACAGTAATATTGTGAAATATTATTACAGCTTAAAAGAACTGTTTTCTATTTGAATGTATTGTAAAATGTAATTTATTGCTGTGATGCAAAGCTGAATTTTCAGCGTCAATACTCCAGTCTTCAGTGTCACATGATCCTTCAGAAATCATTCTAATATGCTGATTTGCTGCTCAAGAAACATTTCTGATTAATATCAATGTCGCACACAGTTGTGCTGCATGACATTTTTGTGGAAAATGTGCTATATATTTTTTTCAACATTCAAAAAGTTCAAAAGAACAGCATTTATTTGAAATTGAAGTCTTCTGTAACATTATAAATGCCTTTTGATCAATTTAATGTGTCTTTGCTGAATCTTACCTCAAACTTTTGAATGGTAGTGAATCGCGGTTTACACAAAAGTATTAAGCTGCGAAAACTATTTTCAACATTGATAATAAGAAATGTTTTCTGAGCAGCAAATCAGCATATTATTATGATTTCGGAAGGATCATGTGACACTGAAGACTGGAGAAATGATGCTGAAAATTCAGCTTTAATCACAGGAATAAATTACATTTTAAAATGTATTCAAATAGAAAACAGTTCTTTTAAACTGTAATAATATATCACAATATTACTGTTTTTACTGTATTTCTAAATGACATAAATGCAGCCTTGGTGAGCATAAGATACTACTTTCAAAACAATAAAAAATCTGAATTATTCCAAACTTTTGTCTGGTAGTGTATGTGTTAAACCAAAGTCCTTGTAAAAAACAATCCACCTTCATGAGTCTTAAAAAATTGACTGGGTAGCCACTGTTTTATGAGACAGCAACATTAGTTCAACCAGTTGTGTGAGTTTGGTTCGGGACTATCTGACTAAATGAAAATGTGGGTTGTCTTAACAATCTGTCTTAATTTTTTCATTTGCGTTTGTGGTGCAGAAATGACACACCTCACCTCTACTCAGTATTTTTAGAGGCAAATGTTGACTAACTTAACTCTTTTTGCTTCTGATCTGAAGGTAGCCCGATTTCAGGCCCGTATGGTGCACAAATGGCAGGACCACAAATGGCAGGGCCACAGTCCGGCGCTTTCCCAGGAGGCTTTCCTGGAGGTCCAGCACAAATGGCAGGCCCTCCTCAGAAGAAGCTGGACCCAGACTCTATTCCAAGCACGGTAATAACAGACAAAAATGCTACTTTATAATGTAAAAGCATTTAAATTTGTGCACATTTCAAGTAGAGATGCACCGATCGATCGGCCAGGGATCGGAATCGGCCGATTTTCCTCATGATCAGCCCGGATCGTGATCGGTCGGTCAGTCTCACTTCTTTCCGATTTCGAGCCGATCCGTTTTGTTACCAGCGGCACAGGCAATAACATCAGCCGCACATTCTCACTCTCATCTCTCCGACGACTCCTTCTCTCTCACACACGTCACATTCGCTCCGGTTAAATAGTGCTTGTATTGCGCATTATTTTAGTCATTCTGCAGGTTTCACACTTATACCAAACGCGTGCGCACCACCACTGATCTATATTAGTGGATCGGACAAGCCGCGCTCAGTCTCAATAGCTTGTGAGCCACAAATACCAAAATGAGTGACTAACTGCGCTAATACATAAAAAATGTCAAAATGCCCGTTTTGGCGAGTATCCAGTAAAACACAGTCAGTTTTGGAACGTTAAATAGTTGAGAAAGAGAACGCATGTTGTGTAACAGTATATTGGGTCCGTGGATAAACTCTTAAAGGGACCGCAGTCCAATATT
>NW_015666550.1:46406-47087 GCF_001515625.1 Sinocyclocheilus rhinocerous
AAATATTTAACACTGAACATTTTTTACATTCTAGCAGACACTATACCAACAAAGCACAATTTAGCTTAAAATGAATAAGTTAGTAAAATATTATTTTTTGGCCATCAGACCCCCTTCTTGAATCAGGCATGTATTTTTACTGTACAATTAAAAGCAGCATTGCTGAGAAGAGACTTCTTTTAAACCATTAGAAAATATTACAGATCCTAATTTGAACACTATGTGTGAATGTTATAATAAATGTATTAACAGAGCTGTTGAAATTATTATTATCATTATTATTGTCTTACTATTTATTTTATTTTACAGAACAACAGTAAAATTACAATACTAACATTTATGAATGTTAATAAGAGTTCTTGCTTTTTCTCAACTTTTATTTTGGCGTAAACGCGCAGGAAGACCTCAATGCTTCTTTTTGTTGACTACAGCACATTTATAAATGAGTCTCATTACGAATACGTCGTACGTATCGCATTGTCACGTGCCTTGTAAAAATTCATAAAAATATGACTGAGCAACTGACGAGTAACACTGTTTTAGTGCAGATTTTCCTCGCGCTTTGGACTTTGAACCCTGGTTAACAAGCAGATCTGCTGCGAGTTCGTGCAGCGCTGTCAGAATACATGCAATGCGCGCGTGTATTAGAAAACATAACGTTCTGCAGTTTATTTACTAATT
>NW_015666550.1:47098-48788 GCF_001515625.1 Sinocyclocheilus rhinocerous
TTTTTTATGAAAATAAAACTTTGCGTTGAAGAAAAGTAGATTTTTGTTTGTATATGCTGTCAATTATAGTTCTTAGAAAGAAAATCGGAATCGGCAAAAATCGGTATCAGCAGATCACACTAACAAAAAATCGGAAATTGGAATCGGCCAAGAAAATTGCAATCGGTGCATCTCTAATTTCAAGGTACACTGTCTGTTGCAGACGCAAGTGATTGAGGATGACCAGGCTAAGCGAGGAGGCCAGGTGTATGTCACAAACATCAGAGGTCAGGTGCCTCCACTGGTCACCACAGATTTCACAGTGCAGGATCAAGGTGAGCATGGCAGCTGTCTTTGCACTTCTCTCCTAATATTAGCATAGAAGTGGTTTTGTTTAACATATTAACCTTTCTTCTGTCATTTTAAGGGAATGCCAGCCCTAGGTTCATGCGGTGCACAACATATTCCTTCCCCAGCACTGCTGACCTTGCAAAGCAGTGCAAAGTGCCTCTGGCAGCCATCATCAAACCCTTTGCCACCGTGCCCAAAAATGAGGTATGCAGCATTTTCTCAGCATTCTGATTTTTGCAGTTCTTCAGTTTTGAGTTTATGCACTAGATTTCTTTTTACATTTGGACATTTAGCATACATGATTTACAAACGAGGAATGCTACAACATAAGTGACTTTTAAATGTGGTAATGTTTAGTATGTTTTATTTCTGATTAAAATGTACAAAACCATGGCTTGGGGAAGTACATAATGTTTAGTGCTGTAAAACTGTACATATGTTTCCTTGTGAAACAGAAGTACACTTTAGTTTATTTTTAAAAAGAGTAATTAATACGAAAATCATATACTTTAAAGTAATATTCTAAAATGCAAACTGGATGTAATGTTTTTGCATATTAATTGTTCTTAAATGAAAATGTATTATACAGTAGTTTACATTTATATTAATTGCAATTAGTTGAATTAGTTGAGTGCTTTTTTGACTCACTTAAGTAGAAATGTAATATCAAATAACATACTATAGATAAAATTATGATCAAGTGCTTTACATGTGCTTTATTATGTTAGTCATTGCATCAAAATAAGTGTACTTCTTTAAAGCATGACAAAAGCTTATTAAAACCTAATGATTTAAAATGCATTTTAACAAATAACTTTTAACATGACATTATTACAAAGTGCACTTAAAAAAAAAGTACTTAAGCGTTTTAAGATACAGTCATGAATTTGTACTCTCTTTAAGTTCACTTAAGTGGCCTTTTATTTTCGTTTTTAAAACATACTTTTAAGATTTGAAGTACACTAGAAGTGTACTACTTTTTCACAAGGGTTATTCTAGTCATTAAAGCATAGAAATTCATAGTTCACTTCAAACCATATGATTTTCCTTCTGTGATACACAAAAGGAGTCTATAGGAAGTAGGGATGCACCGAAATGAAAATTCTTGGCCGAAACCGAACAAAATTAAACACTGGGCCGAAGGCCGAATACCGAACACGGTTTTTCGAGTTTTTCTCCATGTATTTTGCCAATTTTATTTCCACCATTGCATAAATTAAAAAGCCAAAATGTGCTTTTTACTGTTTTTTCTTGCTTTTTAAAGAAAAAAATCTATTACAAAACTAGCAGACACTATACTAACAAAGCACAATTTAACTTAAAATTAATAAGTTAGTAAAATAATAATTTTTGGCCATCA
>NW_015666550.1:51178-58678 GCF_001515625.1 Sinocyclocheilus rhinocerous
GACAGTTTAAATGCTTCCACACTGCTGACGTGTGTGCTGCATTATAAAGAGTGCGCGCCTCTCACTCTGTGCTGGCTGCTATTTGATCGCGTCATATCATTGTTCGGTACAATTTATTCGGTCTTTTCGCTTATTCGGCCGAACACAGAAAGAGCTTTTTTTGCTATTTTCGGCCGAATAATTTCGGTTGCCGAACATTCGGTGCATTCCTAATAGGAAGGATTTTTGGGGTGCTCTTTTCCAAAAAAAAAGTGAATGTGACCAGGGGCTGTCAGTCTCCAAAAAAAAAAAAAGACAGAAAAGCACAATAAAAAAGGTACCGTTACATTATTCCATATGTCTTGTGCACTGTATTCCCGATCTTCTGAAGTCATACCATAGTTTAGTTTCTCTGCCGAAACACTCATCTTTTTTGTGTAATTTGAATATTTACATATATCCATATAGTATCATCTGAGATTTATTGAGATTTGAGAGCTGTAGCAGATGAGAGAGGTGCTTTTTGTTCTTTTTGGAGCTTGACAGCCCCTGGTCATTATATGTAAAAGAGCAGCGTGTACATTCTGCTAAACTTTTCCTTTTGTGTTATATAGAATGAAAATCAGGTTTGAAACAACATGAGGCTGAATGAATGAACTTTTGGTTGTTGCCGTCCATTGTGTTATCTCTGGAAAATACTGCCTATGGAATATGTTTAAAACCTAATTCATGGGTGTCCCCTTAGTTTATTGTGTCAGTAGTTTAATAGTGGTTTTGAAGACTTGTTTAACTCTGGAGTCTCTCATTGCTTTACCCTTCATCTTTATGCTTCAGTGCCTTTTTAGGAAATGTTAGTATTCTCATGAGAGGCTAATTAGTTTAAGTTCAGTCTCCAAGGGACATGTCAGAGGAGTAGTTTATTGTACTCTCAAATTAAGGAGGAAATTAGACCACATTTTAAGGCACAAAACACTGCAGTCAGTGTTGATTTTGAGCTATATGACTCCATATTGCAGCATCTATGAGCCAAAGTCAATAAATTAATTCATAATCCCTTTCACCTTAATAAAAGCTCATTGGGTAACACTTTAGATTAGGGAACACTACTCACTATTAACTAGTAGCTTATTAGCATGCTTATTACTAGCATATTGGCTGTTTACTTATAAAGCACATGTTTATGCCTTATTCTGCATGACCATGTTTTAGAGCCCTGATCCACCCCATATCTAAACGTAACAACTACCTTACGAACTATTAATAAGCAGCAAATTAGGAGTTTATTGAGGAAATGCTCTTATTTAGTAGTGAAAATGTTCCCTAATATGAAGTGTTACCGCTCATCGTCTCTGATAGCTCAGATTTTGCGATGCCACCTTATTAAAATTACACGGCAACAATTAAATATTGTTCTGCAAGAATTTAGAAGCTGACTGAAAACTTTAAATGTAATTGAAACTCAGTGATCTCAGCTTAAGCTTTTTTTCCATTTTAATATCTATGTACTTTATATTGTATCGTTGTAAACATGTTGAACTGCACAATAACCACACAGCTACAGATCAGTATGATTTGTTTGCCTTCAGTTAATGAAGATAACTATTTTTTTCTCTCTGAAATGTTAAATGTGATTTTTATTTATTTATTTAAATGAACAGTTGAATACACTGGCATTCGAAAATGCGGAGTCTAAATGTTTTTGAAAAAAAGTCTCTTGTGCTCACCAAGGCTGCATTTATTTGATTAAAAATACAGTAAAATATTGTGAAATATTATACAAATTTAAAATAACTGTATTCTATTCTAATATATTTAAAAATAGAATTTATTCCTGTGATGCAATTTTCATTAATAATTAAGATTTTGAAAAGGTTTTTTAAATAAGGCTGCATTCACAGTAAAAACAGTAATATTGTGAAATATTATATTTTAAAAGAACTGCTTTCTTTTTGAATATATTTCAAATGTAATTTAATTTAATGCATTTGTGATGCAAAGCTGAATTTTCAGCATCATTACTCCAGTCTTCAGTGTCACATGATCCTTCAGAAATCATTCTAATATGCTGATTTGCTGCTTCATATTTTTGTGGAAACCATGATAAATTTTTTTCAGAATACTTTGATAAATAAAAAGTTAAAAACAGCTTTTAATTTAAATATAAATCTTTTGTAACATCATAAATTCTCTACTATCGATTTTGATCAATTGAATGCATCCTTACTGAATAAAAGTATAAATAAAAAAAATCTTTTGAAGAGTAGTGTATGTTCAGCTATATATAAGCATATAGAAACCTCGTGGTACGTGCTACAGTAAAGATGTTAAGGCTGTATATAGGTCTTTATTTTTCCTTCTCACTCTGATCTCTATAGACTCCTCTGTACATTGTAAATCACGGTGAGACTGGACCAATCCGCTGCAACCGCTGCAAGGCCTACATGTGTCCTTACATGCAGTTTATCGATGGAGGACGACGCTACCAGTGTGGCTTCTGCAGCTGCGTTAATGAAGGTTGGTACTGTACCATTGAGACTGCTGGGACCTTAATTCTTACGCTGTGTCTCCTGTCAACATATGGTAGGGGTTATTTGTCTGTGAAGTCGTAGCTAAAAAAAGGGTTTCTAAAAATGGTTTTTCACTACCTTTCCAGTTCCAGTGCAGTATTTCCAGCATTTGGACCATATGGGGAGAAGAATGGATCTGTATGAGAGACCAGAACTGTCTTTGGGCTCATATGAGTTCATTGCCACATTGGATTACTGCAAGGTAACAGAGAAGTTTTTATATAAGTGTACAATGTTCACAGTTAGATTTGATTACATTAGTAAGGTTTAATATTAATAGATTGTATTTGATTGATCTAAAATAAAGTCCTTCGCTAACAAAAATTCCCTGTAGTAATGTAATGGTAAGAGAGTGTGTGGATTATTAGACTGTGTGATTTGTTTAAACAGGGTTAACTTGCCCCAGGAAGCAGCTCAGAAAGGTTTCTTTCTTGGCAGTCACATTGCATATTTTTAATCGGGCATATACAATTAAATCTTGAAAATAAATATATGATATGTTTAAAATGAGGAAAACAATTTATGCTCAGAGTAAAAAAAAAAAAAGGCTCTTTATTTGATTACACAGAGGCAAGTTTTAATTCAGTGACATTTTTATGCTGTTCTGCAAGCAGGTCAGCTGAAAGTTTACTTTCTTTTTCTTTTTTTTTAAATGCATTGAATGTATATTTTGAAATCTGAATGAAACATTTTATACTTAATACTAATACTTTTATATTTATATATATTTTTTATGTCAAAAGTTTGCAGAATCTGCAAAATGTTAAAAAAATGCATTTTGTTTTGCATTAACACTGCCCTGAAAAAGCTATTTCACAAAACAAAATAATAGCTGAATTTTTCCAAAAAGTTTGCATGCGCATTTGTCATCACCTGGATGATCTACAACTTGTGTTGTGATAGTTGTTCACGAGTCCCTTGTTTGTTCTAAGCAGTTAAATTGCTCATTGGTCTTTTATAAAAGTCTTTACGGTCCTGCACATTCTTTGGTTTTCCAGCATCTTTTGCATATTGGACCTCTTTCCAGAAGTGGATATGTGATTTTTGAGATCCGTGTTTCCACACGGTGGACAATTGTGGGACTCATACACCGCTATTACTGAAGCAGCAAACATTTGCTGATGCTCAAGAAGGCCACATGGTACATTTAAAGGAATAGTTCACCCAAAAATGAAAATGTACTCCTTCTCAGGCCATCCGAGATATATATGAGTTTGTTTCTTCATTTGAACAGATTTGGAGAAATTTAGCCTTACTACACTTGCTCACCAATGGATCCTCTGCAGTGAATGGGTGCCGTCAGAATGAGAGTCCAAAAAGCTAATAATAACAACACAATAATCCACAAGTAATCCAATCATTAAACATCTTATGAAGTGAAAAACTGCTTATTTGTAAGAAATAAAGCCATCATTGAGATGTTTTTAACTACAAATCATTGCTTCCAGCTAAAATACGAGTCCTCATTTCACAATATTGCATTCTCCAGTGAAAAAGTTAACTTGTCAGGAGAGAAATATGCACAGCTCAAACACCATTTATAAGCCAAAACAGCTCTAAACAGATATATGGGTGTATTTTGATGTGAGAAGGCAACAGGGGTTGGACTTTTTCAATGGAGGAAGCGTTATTAGGGATTATGAATTCATATTTTAGCCGTAAGCAATGGTTTGAAGTTAAAAACATCTTAATGATGTGTTTGTTTCTTACAAACATGCAGCTTTTCACTTCACAAGATGTTAACTGATGGACTGGAGTGGTGTGGATTATTGTGATGTTTTTATCAGCTGTTTGGACTCTCATTCTGACGGCACCCATTCACTGCAGAGCATCCATAGCTGAGCAAGTGATGTAATGCTACATTTCTCCAAATCTGATGAAGAAACAAACTCAAACTGTGAACAAATTTAAATTTTTGGGTGAACTATTCCTTTAAAAGCCAGGGGGTGAATACTTTTTTTTTTAAACTTTTGATGCTTTGTGTATTACATTCTCATGGACCAGGGTCCAAAGTAGGCTGTAATCTCAAATGAACTTAATTTCAATTCAGTTATCGGACTAAAGAGGTTCATGGCACATTTTTGGCCCCAGTACGTGCCTGGGTTCCTCATCTCCGCCTGACACCATAATCTTCTATCTGGGCTCTAGTTTCTCTCAGATGTTTATTAATATACTCCTGCAGTGCTTAATAAAATCATCACAGTTGATCCCTACTGCACACTGTTCATTGGGAGTAAAAACAAGGAGTCTTTATCGTAATCCTATTGCCCACTGTTGTGTTTTGAGAGACTGTAATGTGTTCATCTTGGCATTTCTATATATAAAAAGATAAAAAAGTTTCCTTGTGCATATGATATGCTTTCACATGATTGCAAACTTCTCTGCCACAAGATATGTGTACAAAGTCTGTGAAGAACAAGCAAAAACAGCCCACTTTGAAGTTCATGAACTACCATAAATTCATTCTGTGATGTTCTTTTTTGTCTTTAAGAATAATAAGCCTCCAAATCCTCCTGTCTACATCTTCATGATCGATGTCTCCTACAACAACATAAAAAGTGGACTTGTCAAACTAATATGCGAGGAACTGAAGACACTGCTTGACCGACTTCCAAAGTAAGTTGAGAGATAATGTTTGCTGTCTATATTTAAAGAAAATGATAAATCGCCATCGTTCTTCATAATAACTTTAATACTTGAACATTTTGTTTCTTTGTCGCTCTTGGATTTTGATAGTGAATATGTACATAATTTTTTTACGGTAACACTTTAATATAGGGACCAAATCTCACTATTAACTAGTTGCTTATTAGCATGCCTATTATTAACATATTGGCTGTTTATTAGTACTTATAAAGCACATATTCTGCATGACCATATTCTACATCCCTAATCCTATCCAATAACTAAACTTAACAACTACCTTACTAACTATTAATAAGCAGCAAATTAGGAGTCTATTGAGGCAAAGTTGTAGTTAATGGTTTGTTAATAGTGAGAATTGGACCTTAAAGTAAAGTGTGACCTTTTTTTTTTTGCTAATCAACATCAAGATTTCAGGTTAAAATCTATGTTTAGAGAAAATATGTACTGAAGCTGTTATTGGTCTCTTTACTTTTAAAGTTTTTTATCGTTATCGTTAATTAAAACTAAAGCTGTTAAAAAAAATTTTGTTCATTGAAATTAAACTAAAATAATATTAAATACAAATATTAGATGAAAAAACAAACAAAAACAAATGAAAATTATAACTGAAAAAATTTGAAGCACTAAAATGAAACTGGAAACTGGAAATAAATAAAAACTAAAACTGAAATAAAATAAATTAAACCTAAACGTTAAACCTAAAAATGTCTAAAAAAAAAAATCGAATAAAAATGACAAGAGCACATAATAAAAATGACTAAAATTGAAAAATAAAAGCTAATTGAAAATATTAATAAAATCTATAATATTATAGAAATAATAAATACTAAAATAATACTAAATATCACTGTTCACAATTTGTAATCACATTTTTTTTGCAATTAATTTTTTTTTGTGACATGATTTTTATACATATTATAGAATTAATTATAATTATAACTTAATGGCTGCAATATAACAAAGAGTGAAAAATTTAAGGGGGTCTGAATACTTTCTGTACCCACTGTATATATATATATATATATATATATATTATATGATTCTTAATAAATGAATTATATAAAAATGTAAAATATAGTACATTTTAAAACATTTCAGCAAATTGCAAACATCTGACCTTTCAGCAGCCCGTGTGCATCTGTCGACTCTGTACTGGCCGGTGGACTGAAATTTAACAGAGGGAATAGATCATTCTGTTAGTATTTTAATGTTTGGACAGCTAAGACTGTAAAGATCTGGGTTGGACTGCAGATATATTTAGGACTGCTTTCATCCCCCATCCCACACACTGACGCCCAGCTCCAGGTGTTTGGCTGGGAGGATCTGTGGAGTAAAGTTGAAGCCTTGGGCAGAAGCCACCCCTCCGTTTTCTGTCCGCACCTCTCAGGTTGAACACATGTTCATCTCAGCTACTATCAGCCTGGAATGTGAACGAACCCAGCTGAAAAAGAGCCCCGATCCCCTGCCAAATATGGTAACGGGAGAACAAGCAAGGAAAAAAAACAAAAACTAGGGAGGTAAACAATTCCAATATCTCATAATTTGAAAATGTCGGCCTGAAGGAAGTCAGGAGGTTCAGCGGCTCTAGTTTTGCAACAGTTTTTAAATGTTTGGTGGCACACATGGCTTCAATTATACCGTTTCTTTGGGTGACGGCTAGCTGAAAGGTGAGCTTTTGATTCACCTCTGAGGAACTTGTATATTTAAGACTTTTTTTCACCCTCCTAAACTACTTACCTCTCCTCGTCTGGTTCCTAAGGGTTTATTTGTTTGGGATCTGATCTCGCTCTGAAAGCAGTCCGGTAGTGCACTCCAAATAAGCCTGTGGTGTTATATCTGATTTCTCTCCTCTGTTCCTGGCTTTGCTTGCTAGATTGCGCAGAGTTAATGAAAACCACATTGGACACCCTGAGTCGATGGGGTCTGTTAGTGCCTGATAGGATTTGTATTGGAAAGTGTGTCTCTAGCTTAATGAGAGACTTGGCATATATAGACTGTGAGTGATCCAAACCATCACCATGTTTTACAATCTTACAAATGTAAATTTAGAAAGCTACAAAGCCCAGATACAGGCGTCAATCTGGAATGCTTGTATTTACTGGCTGACACAGTTCTCCGCTATCAGCTACTACACAGTGCTCTGGTAGATGTTCGATGGTGAAATGTGCACATTTCTTTAAACTGATGGAATACTGAACACCTGAGATTTTCATTTTAAGCGCTAGGAATTATCTCTGTTAGCTCTGTACAGTCAATGTTTCCCACCAAAGTAATATACGGTATAAGCAGATAAAATAGTATTTGGACA
>NW_015666550.1:61873-77673 GCF_001515625.1 Sinocyclocheilus rhinocerous
AAAATAAATAGGGAGATATTTATAGTCATATTTACTAGGTACAATGAAATTCTTATTTTGTTATCTCCTCACAAGAAAGACGGAACAGACAATATGTTACAAAGACATTAAAATATAAAGAATATATACAAGAATATACAGCAGAGTACAAGACAAAGTATAAAAGAATATGCAAATAAATATGCAATATGTAATGCATATGTTGTTTTATTAAAGCAATATATCTGCATATTGGTTATTGGATTCTTAAACATTTATGCATTTGGCAAATGCTTTTATATAAAATTACTGCATATAAAAATGTACATGTTATAAGTTCATGCATTCCCTGGGAATCAAACCCATGACCTTGGTGTTGCTGACATGTTGTACTGTTTGATCTTTAAGAATGCATAATTAATTGACACATTAATAATTTGTTAATTATAACATCATTAATAAGTAATGGATTAAATGATTTAAATAATTATTTAATAATTAATTAATTATGAAGGTAATTGATATTGGTATTAAATTCACATTCACAATATCAGTTAATCTATACTCAGAACTTTATGAAATCTCTGAGTATAGATATTGTGAATATATAATTCACACACACACACACACACACACCATGCACAAACACACAAAATATTTTCTACAATATTTAGCAAAAGGATTATTAATGATAAAATATTTTGCATGCATCACTAATGTTTCCATAGAAATATATGAGTAATGGATCATTTCTCAGACGATGTTAAATGCTCAGAGTAGAATTACAGTAATTACTTCCTAACCTTATACTCTTCTGTAATCCACTGTTCATTATCCTAAAGCATGGCTTGGATTTATGAGACAGCAATAGCCTATTCTTGTTGTTAATAGGATTTTATGTATTATTTTCTTTAGCCTTTTAGATCAGATCCCTGACATGTTTGCTGACACCAACGAGAGTGAGACGGTTTTCGCTCCGGTCATCCAAGCTGGTGTGGAGGCACTGAAGGTAAAAACAAATCTACACTATTTACCAATCACTGACATCAGTCTGTCTGGAATGTCCCTTTGTAATCGTACTTGCATTTTTAGCCTCATCCCTTCGTTAACATCGTTTAACAAAAGTGCACTTTAATTCTGCAAGCAGGCTTTGTTTGATAAACACGCAGTTGTTTCTAGGGCCGTTGTTTGAATTCACAGGCCTGGGACGACGTTCCTGCTTAGTATTAGTATTACTGGCGCATTACTGGCGACAGCGCTGGTTGTTTCGTAACTTCTGTCTTTGACTCTTTAAGGAGTGTTTAATGACACTTTCAGTCCGTGACCTTAAATTTTGGGTCATTGCTTTTTCATCAAATATTTTAAATCAAATACTCTTAACATATCCAGACTTGTCAGATAAAACCATCTGACAGTTTTATGATTGTATATATTTTTTCTCTCATCAGGCAGCTGAATGCAGTGGCAAACTCTTCATCTTTCATTCGTCCATCCCAACGGCAGAGGCTCCAGGAAAACTCAAAAACAGAGATGACAGAAAATTAGTGGGTACAGAAAAGGAGAAGGTAAATATTTATTTTATTTAATTAAGTTTTGGGGAAAAAGGCCTTAAAATGTCTTAATTCATCCTTCCAGAAATTAAGGGCCTAAAAAGGCCCTTTAGAAAGTCTTAACTTCATAAAATCTTTGCATTAAATGTTGCTTGCAAAAAAAAAAAAATATATATCTTCCTCACTTTTTTTAATTTTATTTTCCAGTACAAATATCTAAACATCCTTAAATAATATACATTTGCTTTAGATGCATAATGCAGATATGAAGTCTTGTTTTCTGAGAAATTAAACTAAATTGAGTTTATGCTTAAAACAAGAACAAATATCTGTCAATAGGGTATGAAAACTTTTTTTTCCTTTGAATTAAGTTGTTTTTCCTTTTAACCAATAACTCACTTAATTTTGATCAATTTCACAGAAAACAAGACTTTTTGTCTTGTCATTTTGCTTATCAAGTAAATGTATCTTGATTTAAGAATCTTTAGATATTTGCACTGGGAAAAGTTTTTCATATTGTATTGGTTGGGAGAAGAGCTATTCAAGCCATACGTTTTTTTTTTTTAATGTAAAATGCAATTAAAGTATTGTAAAATGAATCAAAGTAATGGATATCTGTTGGAAATTGTATTTTGCTTTACATTTGGAGACCATCAATTTATTTCTTAAATTTTCTTTACTTGGTCTTAAAAAGTCTTACATTTACCTTCATAAAATGTGCAGAAATCCTGAAAATAGTATTAAACAAGTCAAGCCAAATGTATTTGTATAAGTGCTTTTCACAATACACATTATTTTAAAGCAGCTTTACAAGTTCGTACTGTTATGGCGTTAATGCTTTAAACAAAAATAAACTGAATGGTTGTGTGTGTGTGTGTGTGTCTGTGTGTGTGTCTCTGTCTCTCTCTCTCTGTGTGTTTGTGTCTGTGTGTGTCTCTCTCTCTCTGTGTGTGTGTGTCTGTGTCTGTGTGTGTCTCTCTCTCTCTCTGTGTGTGTCTGTGTGTGTGTGCATAAGTGTGTGTGTCTCTCTCTCTGTGTGTGTGTCTGTCTGTGTGTGTGTCTCTGTCTCTCTCTCTGTGTGTCTGTGTGTGTGTGTGTCGGTGTGTGTGTGTGTGTGTGTCTCTCTGTCTCTGTGTGTGTCTGTCTGTGTGTGTGTGTCTCTCTCTCTCTCTCTCTCTGTGTGTGTGTGTCTCTCTCTGTGTGTGTCTGTCTGTGTGTCTCTCTCTCTCTCCGTGTGTGTGTGTGTGTCTGTGTCTGTGTGTGTGTGTGTCTCTCTCTCTGTGTGTGTGTGTGTGTGTGTGTGTGTCTCTGTGTCTGTGTTTGTTTGTGTGTGTGTGTGTGTGTGTCTCTCTTTCTCTGTGTGTGTCTGTCTGTGTGTGTGTGTCTCTCTCTGTGTGTGTCTGTCTGTGTGTGTGTGTGTCTCTTTCTCTGTGTGTGTCTGTGTCTGTGTGTGTGTGTGTCTCTCTTTCTGTGTGTGTATCTCTGTGTGTGTGTGTGTGTGTGTGTCTCTGTGTGTGTGTGTCTCTCTCTGTGTGTGTCTGTCTGTGTGTGTGTGTGTGTCTCTTTCTCTGTGTGTGTCTGTGTCTGTGTGTGTTGTCAGACTCTGTTCCAGCCTCAGCGGGGTGTGTATGAGCAGCTGACTAAAGACTGTGTGGCACAAGGCTGTTGTGTCGATCTCTTCCTGTTTCCCAACCAGTATGTGGATATAGCCACCATGGGCGATGTGCCGTCACACACCAGCGGCTCCATCTACAAGTACAGCAACTTCCAGGTACACCATAACATGCACATAATGTTATGTATGAATAAAATAATAATTGTTACTTTAATACGTAAGTAATGGGTGGAGTCACGTAGCGATGACGAAGTGATTTGATCGAATAATACAAGTGCAATGTGAGCATTAAAGACGCAAGTTCTTTTGTTCCTGAATGGTTATTTCTGACTATTCTTTAGTGTTTAATAAGTAGAAAAGGGAAAGACATGACACATAATGAAACACAGGTGCTGTGAACATTGTTCAAAATAAAGATGAACTCTTTTGTATTACTGCTCTCTTGTGGTCAGACCTCAAACCTTTATTTTTCTCTTTTGAGGTGGAGGTTAACGGTCCGCAGTTTATCAGTGACCTCAGGAGAGATGTGGAGAAGTCCATCGGATTCGACGCCATCATGCGTGTCCGTACCGGCACAGGTAATAACAAACTAGAGAGAAGTACATGAACAATGTGTAAAGTTAATCATACTATATATGTAAAGATCTGTGGTCAGATTTTATTTTATTTTAATCTTTTTGATAGAAATTAATACTTTTATTTAATAAGGATGCATTGAATTGGCATTGGCACCAAATTTTCCCCAATAAATAGAAATGGACAAATTTTCTCCCTCATTATTTGAACTTCTTGAACTGTTCCGCTGTCCTCAATTATTTAGCGCTCTGTTTGTTTTTAGGTTGACAAAAAGCTTTAAAAGTAACATTTTTAGAGAGCAAGGTAAGAGGGAAGTAGCAAAACATTTAATATTCGACCACTGTTTTAAGATAGAAATGTTAAATGACCGACAGTAATATCCAGTGATGCAAACTTCTTGACTTTTTTCTCGAATATGGCCATTTTTAACTGAATATGTTGTATCATTTATGTGCTTCATGTAGGCTAATTCCTAACTGAATGTGACGACAAGAAACATTTTGTGTTTTCAACATGTTAGGCATACAAATAAAAGTGCATGTGTGCATATTTTAAAATATTACTTGCAAATAGTTAAAAATGTTTACTTTCAAACTAGAATTAGACTTAGAATGTTTTATTTAAATAAATAAATAAATAAACATTGGCCCCTCCAATGTTCAAGAAATGGTTACAGCCTTATAATGTTGCTAATAATAATAACAATAATAATAATAATAAGTGTTACAAAAGATTTCTATTTCAAAAATGTTGTTCTTTTAAACATTCTATTTATCAAAGAATCATGAAAAAAAAGTGTCATGGTTTTCTCAAAAGTATTAAGTAGCAATGACATTGTTTTCAACACTGATAACATGTTGTCATAATATATAAGGCCTAATATTACCTATTTTGATGATGCAGAGTTAAAAATATCAATAAAAATGTTCCATCCCGTGCAGTTTTTCCCCACAAAATGTTCAAATTATATCAACTATATGTGTCAGCTTTAATGCACTCATCAAAGTAACACAAGCAGTCAAATGTCAAACGTATTGTTTTTAATGACAGAAAGAAGTATTCAAAATGTAACTGAAGTGAAAATCAAAATTAGGCATAAAATAATGTCTTCAGAATCATTCGTACATGTAAAAAAAATGGCTGAGAATTGAATGAATAGATGTAATCTGGCTCGGAGGAAGACAAAAATCATGTCTTTGTGGCAGTTTTTCTGCTTAGTAAGGGATAATACAAGACTGCATCTTACAAATGGTTGTTGAAGGCAAAAATGCATGAAATGCACATATTTTGCGAGAAAGTGATGTGCTCGAGCAAAACTGGCACTATTTTTGGAATCAAGAACCCCGACATTAGTAAAAAAAAAAAAAATGTATTGGATGCCTGAAAATGTCTGTTTTTAATGAATGGCTGTTTGATCAACTAAATGTAGCCTTGAGCATAAGAAACGTCTTTCAAAAACATTAAGAAACGTTTGAGTGGTAATGTATCTATGGCATACGCTTTTCCTAACATCTGCATGATCCTCGTCATTCAAGGCTTCAGGGCGACAGATTTCTTTGGTGCCATATACATGAACAACACTACAGATGTGGAAATGGCAGCAGTGGACTGTGACAAGGCCGTGACGGTCGAGTTTAAACATGACGACACACTCAGCGAGGAGTCTGGAGCTGTGATGCAGGTCAGGCTTCACGTATGACACTGAGCCCTGAGACGATCACAAGACTGGCAAAAATACTAAAAACAGTCATTGGGAATACTTAATGCAACAAAACTGGTCAAGACACTCTTGACAGTCAAAATGTGTTTTATTGCAAAACTGTTTGGCATCATCATTAACATCAATAACAACGTTTGATGCATAGAATTGTTCAAGTGCATCTGAATCCTCATCGAGCCGTTTTGATGTGATGCTCTTTGAATTAACTTGCTGTCAAGAGCAACACAAGTGAGTTTGCTTCCTCTGGTTTCCCAGTGTGCTCTGCTCTACACCACCATCGGTGGACAGAGGAGGCTGCGGATTCACAACCTCAGTCTGAACTGCAGCTCTCAGCTGTCTGAACTCTACAAAAGCTGCGAGACAGACGCCCTCATCAACTTCTTCGCCAAGTCAGGTGACCGCCTTAACAACTCTTACAGGAATGTAAATGAAAACATCATGCAGTTGTTACAGATTTACTCCAAGCTGTAACATAATGCTAGATTTTAAAATGTACCAATCTGTAAAACACTTGCTTTCTAGTAGTATTTTTTTCGTTCTGACACTATCTGATTATTTGTTTATTTTTTATACTGGTTTTATAGTGAAACAAAGCGTACAGTCTTTTCCAGTTATGTGCTTATTTTAATTTCATTTTTTAAAAATATATATATTTTTTATTTATCTTTATTTTTTTCTCAGTTTTCTAATCACCTAATATTTATATTTTATTTTATTTTACCTTTTTCATTTTTTTTTGTTAGTTAACAATAACAACACAGCTGTGCAGAAACAATTTTCTTGTCATTTTTATAAATTTATTACCTTTATTTTTTGACTTTTTTTTTCTTCTACACCCTGTTTCCCTTATTCATATTTTAATTATATGAAATAGATTCATGCTTTCTGGAAGTATTTTTCCTTTTTTTGCCACCAAAAATTCTTCACAGGCACGTTGTTTATATATAATTTATTTATTATTAATGTATTAGTTATTTATTTATCTATTTCTTATTTATTTATTTATTCATTTGTTTATTAATTAATTAATTATTTATTTATCTATTTCTTAATTATTTATTTATTCATTTGTTTATTAATTAATTAGTTATTTATTTATTCATTTATTATTTATTTATTCATTTATTATTTATTTATACAGATTTGTTAGTTTTTATAAAATAGTCAGATTTGTTTTATAGTGGATACTCCAAGGATAATGCATTTAAAAATGTATCATGAGCTCATGGCTTACAGTCATTGATTGTGGTGGATGCTGTTATCCTGCAGCGTATCGGGCCATGCTCAACCAGCCACTGAAGACAGTGAGGGAAATCCTGGTTAACCAGATGGCTCACATGCTGGCCTGCTACAGGAAGAGCTGCGCCAGTCCCTCAGCAGCCAGCCAGGTCAGTGACACACTTCACATTCATGTTCATATTAAGTTTACATCCTTATAAAAACACCTTCTCCCTTTAGTGATGCTTACATAGCATGTGCAAACTCATTGACAGTTATAATGCAGCCATGTTATGTTAGTATCATTTATATACTATTATAGAATATATTAATATTTTGAATTAGCTTTTATTTTCAGAATTTCAATTTTGTTTTAGTTTTAGATTTATATTTAGCTTTCATTTTAGTTTTAGTAATTTTAGTACTTAAAAGAAAATTAGAAATGATGCCTTGGCAACGAACTAACTAAAATAAGTTTAAGTTTGTTTTGAATATATATATATATATATATATATATATATTAAAATGTATCATGAGCTCATGGCTTACAGTCATTGATTGTGGTGGATGCTGTTATCCTGCAGCGTATCGGGCCATGCTCAACCAGCCACTGAAGACAGTGAGGGAAATCCTGGTTAACCAGATGGCTCACATGCTGGCCTGCTACAGGAAGAGCTGCGCCAGTCCCTCAGCAGCCAGCCAGGTCAGTGACACACTTCACATTCATGTTCATATTAAGTTTACATCCTTATAAAAACACCTTCTCCCTTTAGTGATGCTTACATAGCATGTGCAAACTCATTGACAGTTATAATGCAGCCATGTTATGTTAGTATCATTTATATACTATTATAGAATATATTAATATTTTGAATTAGCTTTTATTTTCAGAATTTCAATTTTGTTTTAGTTTTAGATTTATATTTAGCTTTCATTTTAGTTTTAGTAATTTTAGTACTTAAAAGAAAATTAGAAATGATGCCTTGGCAACGAACTAACTAAAATAAGTTTAAGTTTGTTTTGAATATATATATATATATATATATATATATATTAACAAAATGTTAGTTAGTTACCAATAACAACACTGCTATGTAGAAACCATTTTTTCTGTATTTTTTATATCTTTATTTTTATACCTTTATTTTTCTTCTGCACCCTGTCTATTCATATTTTAATTATAATAAATAGATTCACATCATTATCTCTGAACTGCACTGTAAGAAAAATGGATAATGTCCTGGCAGAAAATTACCAGAACCTTTTTTCATTAAGTTTATGGACATTTCCTTAAACACTAAAACACAACACAATGCAAATGTGTAATTCAAAATGCGGGTAAAACACCTGTGAAAATTTTTGAAATATTAACTGTACATTGTGCCATATTTTTACAGACTTTTACTAAATTGTATAACTCGGATTTGTGTAAACTGACGGCTCTTCATGAACATTTTACCCTACAGCTGATCCTGCCTGATGCCATGAAGGTGTTTCCCGTCTACATGAACAGTCTGTTGAAGACTGCGACTCTAGTGGGCAGCACTGAGCTCTCCACAGATGACCGGGCCTTCCACAGACTCCTGGTCAATGCCATGGGAGTGGAGGAAACACAGGTCCTGCTCTACCCACGCCTCATCCCGCTGGTCAGTTACACACACACACACACACACACACAACATCTATCATTTCTCTCATTGACATCTAACCCTGAGCACTAGAGTTCATGCGTTTGCTCTCTCTCTCTCTCTCTCTCTTTGAAAGATTGAACAAAGGTCTAGTGATTTATGTGTGTTTTCTGACTTTGGTCAAATCTAGAGTATTGATTGACTTTAATTATTATAGAACTATGAAAGATCTTTTCACGTTTGAACAAATTTGGTGTAGTCATGGCGCTTTGTGCACATTATCCGAAGATGTTTTGGCGTTTTCCTTTTAATCCCATGGTGTTCTGTTTTCTTTAATGTGTTTGCACAAAAGACTTAAAAACAATGCATACAGCAGAGTTTTTGAGTATTTGTAAATAAAGCTTTTTTCAAAATCAAAATCTCTCTCTCTCTCTGTCTGTCTGTCTCTCTCTCTCTCTCTCTCTGTCTCTCTCTCTCTGTATCTCTGTCTGTCTCTCTCTCAGCACACTATGGATGTGTCCAGCGAGGTGATCCCGGCTCCAGTGCGCTGCTCTGAGGAGCGGCTCAGCGAGTCCGGCATGTTTCTGCTGGAAAACGGGCTCTCTGTGTTCCTCTGGCTGGGACAGGCCTGTCCACCCGACCTCATCCAGAACCTCTTCAGTGTGCCCTCTCTCGGCCACCTGCCCTCAGAAGGGGTATGACACACACTGCTTTTATAACTAAATTTTTATTATACAGTAACTGAAATACAGGACTGAAAAAAAGGGTGTAGAAAAAAATCTTCACTCAGAAATTGCTAGTAAATTTGACGGTTACAAAGAAATGATAAGTAACACTTTTAATTAAACGTGCAATTTTGAAGTAGAAAGACTGAAATAGTTTTTTCTTGCAAAACATACAAAAAAAAAACTTCATTTCATTTTAGAGCTTAGAGAAATATATATATTTTTTACATGTATGTGAGAAATCAGTAATTACATTTTTCTGATTTTCTTATTACTTTTCTCATTTTTCCAAATATTTGTCCAGTTTTGTCTTAATTTTTCACTGCATCTGAAATCACCATAACAATTTAGGTGAGAAATTGGACTTTGAAATATGAATATAGATTTCAGAATTAGTCTTTATACTCAAATGGCATGAACTCTACAATTCTGTGTAGAATCTGATGATCTAAAGAGCATTTTGAGCTTCACTGACAGCAAGAACATCTGACCGTTAGCAAAAGTGTGACATAATTACAAATGTGCTTGTTTGATAAGGGACCCAGAAATAGTGCAGCTTCTTATTTATTTTTATTATTTTTTTCAATTCACCTTACATCATAATATGTCCTTATTTAAAATTTAAAATTTATTTCCAAATTTTAATTGGATTTTTAATCCCAGATTTTCTTGGAACTAAACTGTTTTAAAAAGTTTTACAGCTAAAAAAAAATATTATCTTATATATTATTTTTATGATTATTGTACATTATGCCACATCCATCTAGATGAGGGTCAGAATAACTTTTTTTCACTTGGATAACATTGACAAATGTATCAATCAATCAAATAAACAAAAAAAAATTGGTAACAATATCAACATCAATTTTTAAGCAGTACAGTACCTGGATTGGAATTGGATTAGATCTGATCCAGGTTTGGCTTTGAAGGATGGTATTATTCCTCTCTGTTCTATTGATCTCACTGTTCGTGTTGCTTTAATCAAGGACCTGTTTATTCAGTTCTTCTCATTATGTGAATAACATCAGAACTGCAGTGATAACTCTAGCGTTATAATTGTCTTTCAGCAGATGTCATTACCTGTGCTGGATAATGCTCATTCCAGGAAGATCCATTCAATCATCTCCAGCATTTCACAGCAGAGGGCCACATCCATGAAGGTACGGCTCACCCTCACCACCTCCTCTCTGTATCTGTCTCTGTCTTTTGTTCATTATGAAGAGGCTTGAATAATTACTAATGGTGTTAATGTGTTTGTGTGTCACAGTGCTTGTGAGGTACTATCTATCTATCTATCTGTCTGTCTGTCTGTCTTATCCATCTCTGTCTGTCTATCTGTGTCGATCTATCTGTCTGTCTGTCTGTCTGTCTGTCTATATCTATCTATCTGTCTGTCTATCTGTCTATCTATCTATCTATCTATATATCTGTCTGTCTGTCTGTCTGTCTGTCTGTCACATTTATACAAATTCTTTTATTCTGCACGGACACATCAAATTGATTGATAAATCAATAAATTGTAATAATATTGTACAAAATATTTCCATTTCAAACCAATGACGTTCTTTTAAACTATGTATCAAAAGAAAAATCCTCAAAAAATGCATCACAGATTCCCCATATTAAGCAGCATCACTGTTTTCAAAATTGATAATTGGAAATGTTTCTTGAGCAGCAAATCAGCATATTAGAATGATTTCTGAAGGATCACGTGACACTGAAGACTGGAGTAATGATGCTGAGAATTCAGCTTTGTATCACAGGAATAAATTACATTTTAAAATATATTTTGAATTGTAATAATATTTTACAGTATTGATGTTTTACTGTATTTTGATCAAATAAATGCAGCCTCGGTGAGATCGTATCGATCCCAAACTTTTTTCTTCACTTGCTATCACTTGCCTGAACGCTCCTCTTTCTCTGTCCTGACTGATCTCAGGTCAGCAGTGTGATTGATGTGTGTCTCTCTCTGTGCAGCTGCTGATAGTGAAGCAGAAGGACCAATCAGAGATGTTGTTCCGTCAGCACCTGGTGGAGGACAAGGGTCTTCATGGAGGAGCGTCCTACATGGACTTCCTGTGCTACGTCCACCGTGAGATCAGGCAGCTACTTACTTAACACACACACACACAGACAGAGTTAAGTGTGTTACAGCACACAGCCCTCTTCTCATATAACCTCTACAGCTGCCTATGATATACGACCAAACTCTCTTTCTGCAGTGAGAACTTTCTGCTTTGTTCCTCAGTGTTTGACATGAGGGATGCTGGTAAATGGGTGTTTAGATTGAACACCATAAAATGTGCCACATCTCCCTGTTCTGAGGAGCGATTATATTGAGATCGTCTGAATGATTTTCTTAAATCATTCCCCCAGATTACATTTACCAAAGGGAAACATTTCTTTGAATCCTTAATGCAGCATAATAAAAAAGAAAAAAAAAATGGGCTCATAATGTCTGGAGTGCAAAATAGTGTTTTCAGATGAAAAATCTGTGCAGTGTCTATTAAATTAATAGACTGATTTGTGACTGGATATATACGGTACAAAACATGCTATTTTTCTTTTTTTGACTTCAGGGATGAAAACATCACACAAAACTGAATTCTAGTCATGTACATCGCTTTGTCTGCTATCCCAATTTTTTTCATTTTTTTACTCCGTTATTTTACACATCGTGTTTCGTTTTGCTTGTATGTTTCCAATACTTCAAAATGTGTAAAGGGATGCCAATGCTTTCCAACATCATGCCAGTGATTTTCGCAAGATGAACACTAGATATTCAGCTAGTTAAAAGTTTAACTATTAGACCTTCAAAGAAAACATATCTTTTTTTTTTTTTTAAACCAAAATAATTGAACATTGATTAAAAGTGGAATGTCCCTTTTATTTTGTTGCAGTTAATGTCAGTCATTATTTGGTATTCTTAACTTCATACAGTTTTGCTCTTTGCAACATTTCCAATCTGATATGTTTTATAACATGAGCAATTATTATACTAAATTTGCCTTATATTTTCTGACTTTTAATGGTACATTGCTGGACCAATACTGTATATTTTCTTACAGTTTGAGATGGGTTTTAAGAACTCGTAAGCAACTACACCTCAGGTCACATGCATCTAGCCTTTGTACCTGTTCATTAGTGCTTTGGAACCGACACATATGTGGTTCTTCGTATTGAACACAGAAAGGATTCATTTCTGGAAGCAGAAGGCAGCCTGTCATGTACATTTCAGTATAAAGCCTTTATACAGCTGTTTTTGAATAAAGGTGTAGTCCCTGTTGACCTTGTAAGTGTATTTGTTTTGTGTGTATTTTGTGTGCTCTCATAGGCCACGTACACACTGCAGCTAAATTCGGTTGTCAGTTCACCTTTTAGTGCTTAATCCTGTTCTGCACACACACAGTTCAGTCATTTACAGGAGTGACAACCGCAATCTACAACCCAGTTAACTCCCGAAAAATTCAGATAGGGACAATCAAATTTACAAAAATTCAACACCGTGTACTGAACTGAACAACCATATGAACAACTAGTTGTTGGTGAGGTATTTAAACGTGTATCAGTATGGAAGGCCGATGGGGCCAAAAGTCTTAAAGCGGAAAACATGAAATTTGACTGTCAACACACACTGTTCGTCCGTGTTAACAAGCCAATTTTGTATGTGTAAACAAACAAGCACATTCTGCCCATGTTAAGGCATCAGGTTTCTTTAGTATGTGTAAAGATGCACAGTTTTACTGCATTAAGACAAATTTGAACGTGCCTCTCAACGTGCATATTCTGGCCATGTTCAATCGTGTAATACTTTTTTAAAGCAGAATTACTTCTAGATTTACTTGCATGTTAATCCTTTCTTTAGTTCACTGTGGCATTGCTTTACTGATATCTACTGTGCTAGAGTAAATTAATTTAATTAATTTTCCAATGTAAATTAAGACCTTTCTACCTGAGAAAGAACGTGGAACTAAACAACTACAAAGGACATTACAAAACATGACATAAGACTGACATCGCACACAATGTACAGATGCATTATCCCTCATGACGTGGTCAAATTTCATGGGTTCCGTTTGAAAGACTTTTGGCACCGTCAGTTTTCCATATATCAGATTTGTGTCTCCTCAGTATGTGCGGTGCAAGAAATCACAGTGAACAAGGTAAGTCTCGTGTTGCCAGATCTTTCTATAAAAAAAAACCAACAACATGCCCATAATAAATTTAAATCCAAACACTTTATCTTGGAAATATTGCGAGCTAAGCCCAAAGACACATCGTTTATAATAATTGGACATAACAACACTTCAAGAGTGCACTCTGCGAAAGCAGCCTTCCAAACATAAACAAAACATGATAGTTTAGTTAAAATCGCTGAACTTAATGAGTCTTTGGTCGCTGTAATATTACCTTGGTCAAAAATAGTGGATACCAAATGCTAAAGACACCAAAATGTTGCTAAGGTTACCACACTGTCAATTAGCGCAATTTGTAATAATAATAATACAAAAAAAAAAAACTTTAATTTAAAAATTATTTTACTTAACTTCGTTTCTTTAATAAACTTAATGTTGAATGTTGTGATTTGTGAAAATTATGTGATCTAGGATCTTTATATAGTTTGCGCCATTGTAAAAATGCGAACGGGGTGGCCAACATCGGTCCTGGAGAGCCACAGTCCTGCAGTTTCGCTCCAGAATTTGCGACCAGAATATTTCTACGGACACCGCAACGATAGTAATATATGGAAGCCCGTTTCCGCCACTGAATAAAAAATAAAAAAGGTAATTGCGACTTTATCTCACAATTCAGACTATTTTTCTCATAATTGTGTGATTAAAAACGTGCAATTCTGACTTTTTTTGTCTCAGAATTGCTTGATATAAACTCACAACTGCGGGTTAAAATCATAATTGTGAAATATAAACTTGCAATTCTGAGAAATAAAGTCAGAATTGCGTGATATAAACTGCGAGTTTATAGCTCATATTTCTGTGAAAAAAAAGTCAGATTTGTGAGATAAAAAGTCACAATAACCTTCTTTTATTTTTTATTCAGTGGCGGAAACAGGCTTCCATAGTAATATGACGACGTGCTCTTTAACAAAATAAAATAAAACATTCTACACATAATACATCCAAAATGTAAAAATGTTATTTACTTCACTTTCACGCGTTCACGTGATACGAATTGGCAGGTCAGATTCGCCTCATTTTCATCCGTGTTAAATTCAGTATGACGTCTAATCTGAGTGAAGGTCTTTTGACTGCTATATTTAAATGCGACTGCCACTTCTGAAACTCCCCAGTGTGTAGGCCTACTATATGTGGCCAAAGTGACTTTCATTACCAGTGATCTGACATTCAATGAAGGAGCCATGAAACATACATTCTGAGCGGTTTATTGACTCTATGTTACAAAATGCACTCATCTAGTTCCACAGAGAAGCATGGGATATGCACACAGAGCGCTAGATCAGCTCCAGTCAGCTCTTCCCAATCCCATCACTAAAGGCCGTTCGCTCAAGCCTTCTTCACTCTCTACACATGCAGCTGTCAGGCTCTCACGCTGCTCGCAAGAAATGTTGCATCATCAGAACGTCAATGGGAAACCTCAAATACAGCATGACATAGCATTGTTTTCAGAAATGGACTAAAAAAGGATCACATCCTATACTGTAACTCAATTACAATGAAAACAGACAGAAAGTACAGGCTGTTTGGGACGAGTGCTAACAAAGAAAGGCACTGGTTTCTAGAGTAGGGAAAAGCTCATGCACTCTTCTCCTGGATAAGCTCATGTGAATCAGGCATGCAGGTTGCAAAACTAAGAAAAGTAAATTGAAAGACAATCAAGTGTTCCGTACTGTTAAGTACAGTATTATCTAGAACCCATAACGATAAACATTATTTGCATAATCTGAATAAATAAACAAAAAGAAAGATCTTAAAATAAAACAGCGGGAAAATGCAACAAACTGCTTGTTTACACTTTATGAAATATCTACACACATTTGAAATACAAATTGATGTATTAATTCTATTAAATCTGATGTCTGGACCGGCCTGTATATTTATACACAGTTATAAAACTCGAATTACTTCATATCTCTCTCGTTCTCTAGTCTACAGGTTAAGACTTTGAAAGCTCACTTGTCAAGCTTTAAAGGGGTCATAGGATGCCCATTTTCCACAAGTTGATATGATTAATCATATGACCCCTTTAAATGTTAATGAGCTCTGCTGACCCCGCCCCCCTCTCTTCCGAGCTGCTATCAGGGAGACTGTTTACTTTCGCCGCATTCATCATGAAACTTGCTAATTAGCACATTATTAGGAAAGGCGATTTGCGAAGATTCATTACGAAACCTTATACTCACTTCTTCTGTAGATGAGACTGGATCTGAGGGACTGTTTACTTTAGCCGCATTCATCGTGAAACTTGCTAATTAGCACATTATTAGGAAAGGCGATTTGCAAAGATTCATTACAAAACATTATACTCACTTCTTCTGTAGATGAGACTGGATCATGAATGATTCGCGCGAACATAGACGCATTTATGTAGATCGGGGCGCATTCACTTCAGAGACAAACGTAATCCACTGCCAGTTCAGGGGCTCAGATGTCGGGAGTAAATGGCGACTGCTATGTTCATTATTACATCCAACAACAGAACACCTCAATCGCTTAGGAGTCAGTCTTGTCTGCATCTGCTCCGGCGGTGAAACAATGGCGGACTGATGACAGCTCACTCAGGGCGGGTCTAAGGTAAGACACCAGTCCA
>NW_015666550.1:77791-77883 GCF_001515625.1 Sinocyclocheilus rhinocerous
TTCAGTTCAAACAGTTCAAACAAGTGCATGTAGCATCCTATGACCCCTTTAAGAATTATTGTTGAAGGTGTAGAAACTGCTGAAACTGCTGC
>NW_015666550.1:78731-92549 GCF_001515625.1 Sinocyclocheilus rhinocerous
GGCTCAGATGTCGGGAGTAAATGGCGACTGCTATGTTCATTATTACATCCAACAACAGAACACCTCAATCGCTTAGGAGTCATTCTTGTCTGCATCTGCTCCGGCGGTGAAACAATGGCGGACTGATGACAGCTCACTCAGGGCGGGTCTAAGGTAAGACACCAGTCCAGTCTGTGCTGAAACGCTACTGTCAGTCAAACTATCGTGGGAGGGGCCTGTCTGTGTGACGTCACACAGACAGGCATCTGAGATCGGCTTGATTTGCGAAAGGGGAGAACATTTAACCAGATTAAAAAAAAACCACTGGGTGGATTTTTATCATTATAGGGTGGTTGTGTACACACACTGCCAACGCACATTTCAGTTCAAACAACTTGTAAAAGTGCATGTAGCATCCTATGACCCCTTTAAGAATTATTGTTGAAGGTGTAGAAACTGCTGCTCATGACTTTAACTGAAATGCATGAAGGAAACAGTTTCACACAGGGATTCATCTAAGATTTGAGCGAGCTATGGTTATGATTGTAATGGAAGCTAGTTGCAACTGAGCCCATGTGATTCTAAAGGCAGAGTACTGGAAAAATACTGGACATCTAAATATTAACCGTTCAGTTTAGCGGTGTGTTATTGTGTGAAATTATTTCTCCAATTTTTCTCCATAAATCATGTTGTCAGCCACGTTGAGCTGTAACTTAAGTCCACTAGGTGGCAACGTTGCAGAGAACATTGTACTCTTGGTGAACTAACTTATATATATATATATATATATATATATATTATGATTTCCCCACAGTTACAAAATATTCTAAATGTAAAAGTGATGTTGAATGCTAAATAGCTTCTTAATTCACATAAAAATTCTCTGGGGTAAGAAGTTTGAATATCCTGAAATCAGCTCTAGATGCTATAAAACAGTGGTTTAAAGGGATAGTTCACTCAAAAAAAAAAAAAAAAAGTCATCTGTTGATTGTCTTCTTTTGAACACAAAAGAAGATCATTTGAAGAATGTTGGTAACCAAACAATTGACTTTGACTTCCATAGTATGAAAAAAAATAAATACTATGGAAGTCAACGGCTACCGTGAACAGTTTGGTTACCAACATACCAAAGTATCTTCTTTTGTGTTCAACAGAAGAAAGAAGCTCATACAGGTTTGGAACAAGTGGCGAGTGAATAAATAAGGACAATTGTCATTTTTGGATGAACTATCCCTTTAAGCAATGCTTTGAAAGACATTTCTTTGACATTAACAGAGCTCCTTTGCAGACACACAAATACTGATGGTCAAAACCTCCAAATGAAAACAAATACTGTACGGCTGCAGACAGCCTGATGTGCTTAGATAGTTAGCTCAATAAATAAAACCACATGTCAAGATGCTTTGAGAACAGTGATATAGTGCTGGAAACATGTAAACATAATGTGACGTTTTTTTCAAAAGGACTTTACAATTAAGATACATATAAAGCAGCATTACTTTGTAACAGTGTTTCTTAAGACAAATACAACATGTGTGCTTTGATTTGCTACCTGTAGCTTCCAAATCTATAATACAGCATCTTGATCAGGTTGGCAAATGATTCTGAACCAAAAAAAAAAACACCAGCTGTTAAGATCTATTTCAAATATATTTTAGAAAACATACAACATCTTAATCTTTATTTGACTTTCCACCTGTTTTTGGCTGGACCCACTGTTGTAGTTCTGGAATGATTCTGTACAAATTTAAAGGCTGCAGAGTCACAGGTTTGCACTTTATGTGAAGAATGTTTACTGTAATACTGTATACGTGACACATTATTAACTTAAAAATAAATGATGAAAATGTACTCATTCTCAAGCCATCCAAAATGTAGATGAGTTTGTTTCTTCATCAGATCAGTTTTGGAGAAATGTAGCATTGCATCACTTGCTCACCAATGGATCCTCTGCAGTGAATGGGTGCCGTCAGAATGAGAGTCCAAACAGCTGATAAAAACATCACAATAATCCACACCACTCCAGTCCATCAGTTAACATTTTGTGAAGAGAAAAGCTGCAAATCCATCAAGACATTTTTATCTTCAAACTGCTTCTGGTTAAAGGCAGAGTAAGTGATTTCTGGTAGCCAATGTTGATATTTGAAATCACCAAAACAAACACGCCCCTACCCCAAAAGGGTCTTGCCCCTATTTTGATAGCTCCGCCCCACATACGTACGCAACCCAGGCAACGATTAGTAAAATACGAGACCTCTATCCATAATATTGCTTTCTCCAGTGAATCAGGAAAGAAATATGCACAGATCAAGCACTGTTTACAAACAAAAATAGTCCAGAACAGCTCGAAACTAGCGTTATCATGGATTATGGACTCGTATTTTTGAGCAGAGGCACCGGTTTAAAGTTAAAAAGGTCTTATTACTGGATTTGTTTCTTACAAACACGCAGCTTTTCACTACACGAGACATTAATTGATGGTCTGTGGATTACTGTGATGTTTTTATCAGCTGTTTGGACTCTCATTCTGACGGCACCCATTCACTGCAATGTAGTGTTAATTTTGTTAATGAAAACTATGATGAAAAATGTCCGTTGATGAGCTTTTTCCCATGACTAAGACGAGACGATGATGAGACGACAATAAGGTAAATAAACGATAACTGTGACTATATCAACATGTAATATCGTTGACGATAAAAGACAAGACTAAAATGTATTTTAAAACATAAAAACTGTACCAAAATTTCTTTTAATTTTTGTCGAAAAAAAGGAGGTAAAATATTATTGCAGACTGTTCTACATGCCTCTACTAAACGAGCTTTCATGTGTGCGGTTGCCAGATATCAAGAGTTCAAATCCGCAAATCAGAGCTTCTCTGTTAAAAAGGATACATTTTCTGCCTGGTGTTTTGCTTAATTTTTGCAAGCTGGCAACCATGCGCTCACTCTTTATTACGGAAGCGCCGACGATGATCTGAAATCACAGACAAACAAGTAAGCTGAAGTTTAGCGATCTCCATGTGAGATGTTCAGCTTCAATAAAAGTGTCATTCAGCCAGTCTGTGTTCTATCATGAGATCTCGACTCTTCTGTTTGGGATTGTGGTTGCTGAATAAATGCACTTACTGGCTGCTGTTGTTTTAACAGAGAAACATTGATGCAATTTGGAATGATTGGAATTACTATCAGGAATTTTACGGTTCAAATATTTTTTGTTTGTTTTTGCCAGTTTTCATAATGTAGAGAGAGTGCATAGCTAAGGCTTTGATATTATTTATATATTAAATAGCCTATAATAATCAGTACACTAGATGAGGTCAAATAAACCATGTGTATGAGTCCACATTCTATTGATTTGTGCTTAATGGTGAAAGTGCAATACCTGAAAGGTAAAAATAAATTTTTTAATTGACAACAATCTTTTCGATTATAATTTTGAGCAATTGATTTTTTTTTTTTAGCAGTTGAACTATTATACAGCAGCGTGACGAAAATGTGACAAGTTTTCATTGACTTAAACTACTAAAATGCTCAGACATTTAGTCGACTAAACCTTGACTAAACAAAAACAGGACAAGGCTGACTAAATAGGATAAAAACTAAAAAGTACATTTGACACCAGGACTAAGACTAATTTAAAAGACTAAGACTAAATTAAAAACGGCTGACAAAATTAACACTACTGCAGAGGATCAATTGGTGAGCAAGAGATGTAATGCTAAATTTCTCCAAATCTGTTCCCATTAAAAAACAAACTCTTGGATGATACATAAATATCATAAATTTATCATAAATAAATATATACATTTTCAACAAATTTTCACTTTTGAGTGAGCTATTCCTTTAACTAATGAGTTAAGTAAACGGTATCTCAAATATTCCTTGTAAATTGTTGCAATTTAAGAATGGATTTGTGAAAAATGTACACAGAAATTCATTCTGTTTGTATTTCATATATGGGCCAATGTATGAAATGTTACTTTGGAGAAAAAAAGATGATTAACAGACTTATTTGTCTACTTTAAACAAATGTATACGGTTTTTTACAAGTACATGACAAAAAATGTAAAAAATAATTTTTCTTTGATATTAAAAATGCTGTTCATTTTGGTTTATGGGTAAATCACTGCTAGTAATCAGACGTGTACTGTATCATTGAGGACGTCGGGTTTGTGGAGTATAAAGGTGGTTATATGAGCTGGCCCGCCAACAGAGTCCATTCAGATGTTAAATGACGTTCTCAAAAAGCTGCATTGATTTCATGATGTTCTCATCCTGTAGGGAACAAACGGACACAGGTGAACACTTTAATAACAGCTCACCTGTGGAGACTAATGGACTGGCTTCAGGACAACATTGAACATTATGTAAGGAGCTTTTCTCTCTAAGCGCTCTACTCAAGAAAAACGTATCGTACATGTTTTCAGGAAAGACATTCATTGCAGAACATCACATTCAGAACAAAAATAGACGTACGTTTTGACAGCAGTCTATAAATTCATCTATAGTGACCACTCCATCCCTGTTTTTGTCCATTTTCTGTCAAGACACAAAAAGGGTCAAAAGGTCAGTGTGTTCATTTAAGGTTGCTCTATTCATTTAGATTTAGCCATTTTCCTTGCTTAGAATTGCATTTAGACAATCTCTACGATTGCATCGGCAGAAACTTGATCTCTAGGATCATTGCTTTACCAGTGAACCAAAGTGCTGCGTCTGGCAATCATTTATTTTTTCCCCATATTTAATCACCATTTTTATGGAAGCCCATTTCCATCAGGGGGAAAAAATATGCTTTGGTAAATGATAATTACAACATTAAAAGTCATACACATGAGATAAAAGGTCTTTATGAGAATTATAAGATGCTAAGTCAATTATGGAATAAAAAGTCAAAATGATGACAAAAAGTCAACAATTTTATCTCATAATAACTTAGTGTCTCATAATTAAGACTTTTATCTCATAATTATGCCTTAACATCCCGTTTATAAATCCTTAGACTAAAATTTACGATAATTTTTTACTTTTTAAACACTTTCTCGTATTTGTGACTAAGTAGGACAAAATAACATGACACAGATGGGAACATTCTGGAAATTTACTTGCTTTACCAATTTCCTATCTAGTAAATATTTTCTATTTGAAGAACAATCCTTACAGAATAATTTAAATGCTAAAATTCAGAGATTCAATCTCACCTGGAAAAATATCTCCACATGCTGTCGTGGAGTTTCCTCTTTAAGCATGGGATATGTGCATTTCCCCATCATGTCATAGATGGACTTTATGATATCTAACATTTCCTGTGAAACCCACACAACAGACAGGCATGTTGTTCATTAGTGTTTTATATAATCGCTTGTCATGCAAGTGATTTTCCGGTAAGACTTTACAGTAAGGTTTAATTTGTTAACATTCATTAATGTATTTGGTACATGACAATGAACTGACAATGACATTTTTTTTTCAGTATTTATTAATATAGTGTTAATTTATTACTATTGTCTATTGTTAACTTGAAAAGTTAAAATTAAGTTTATGTATAAAGTGAAAAAAAAGTTGTAATTAAGACATAAATAGACACTTTTATGCTTTGATTTTATACCTTGACTTGACTTATTTACTTTTGTGTCAGAATTATGACTTTATATCTCAATTTCTACTTTGTATCTCATAATTGTTACTTAGTATCTCATAATTTTTACTTTTTGTCATTGTAGTAATAATGAGATAAAAAGTTGAAATTATGACAGAAAATCTAAGTTTTGTCTTTGACTCTTGTGTCATAATTTCAACTTTTTATCTCATAGTCATTACTTAGTATCTCAATTTAAATCTTTTGTCAATTTTGACCTCATATTTTGACTGTTAATTTATTGCTATACTATTGTCCATTATTAACTTGAAAACTTAAAACTGTACTAGCTAATGTGGAAATTAAGTTTAAGTTAAGTTTAAGTTAAGTTTAGTTTAGTTTAGTTAAGTTTAGTTTAAGGTTAAGTTAAGTTTAAAGTTTATGCATTTAGCAGACGCTTTTATCCAAAGCGACTTACAGTGCATTCAGGCTATACATTTTTTATCAGTATGTGTATAAATTAACACTAAACTAGAATAATAAAAGTTCATTGTTAGTTCATGACACCAATCCAATGAATTCATGAGATACAGTGTTCATTGTTATGAAGTGTTACTCATATTCTTAATGTATTACCTCTTTTGTTATATATCCATCTTTATTAATATCATACAGGTTAAATGCCCAGTTAAGCTTCTCCTGAACGCTGCCTCGTAAGAGAATGGAGCGACCCATCACAAAATCCTGTAATGCAATGAAAGAAGACTACAGTAAGATTTAACTTCTCCTGTTAATAAGATTTTGGTAGGCTACTTTTAGATGGATAGCCTAAATGTCCTAATTCAGATGGGCTACCTGTTTTATTTTTTTTATGGTATATCAAAAAGTGTATATTTTTTTAATGTGATTGTTGGTACATTTTACCAGTTTTTACCATACTTTCAAAACAAAAATTAAAATAGGAAAAATATGCAATATGAAAATAATTGAAAACAAAATGTGTTTTACTGAGAAAAAACAAGATTTGGTTTTTAAAAAGCCTTTTTCCAAAAGGTACATCTGGAAAAAGGGGGGTCGTCTTATAATCAGGGTCGTCTTATATTCGGGCCAATACGGTAATAGGAAAAATAATCATGCTTTGGTAAATGCTAATTATGACATTAAGTCATAAATATGACTAAAAAAGTCAAAATGATAAGATAAGTCATAGTGAGATTAAGAAAAAGTCAAATTGATGACAAAAAGTCAAAATTTTTGTCATAATTAGTATCTCATAATTTTGACTTTTATCTCATTATTAGGCCTTAGCATCTCATTTACAACTCCTTTGACTAAAAGGTACAACAATTTTAATCTCTTTTAATCTCATATTTATAACTTAGTATGACTTTGTCAACAAGGGTCAAACAGTCATTGTGTTCATTTAAGAATGCTCTATTTATTTAGCTTCAGACGTTTTTCTTGCTTAGAGTTACATCTAGACGATCTCTATAATGACATCAGTAGAAACTAGATTTGTAGGTTCCCGGTAATGAATAACATGACACAGATGGGAACATTCTGGAAATGTACTTGCTTTACCAATTTCCTATCTAGTAAATATTTTCTATTTGAAGAACAATCCTTACAGAATAAATTAGATGCTAAAATTCAGAGATTCAATCTCACCTGGAAAAATATCTCCACATGCTGTCGTGGAGTTTCCTCTTTAAGCATGGGATATGTGCATTTCCCCATCATGTCATAGATGGACTTTATGATATCTAACATTTCCTGTGAAACCCACACAACAGACAGGAATGTTGTTCATTAGTGTTTTATATAATCGCTTGTCATGTAAGTGATTTTCCGGTAAGACTTTACAGTAAGGTTTAATTTGTTAACATTCATTAATGCATTTGGTACATGACAATGAACTGACAATGACATTTTTTTTTTCAGTATTTATTAATATAGTGTTAATTTATTACTACTGTCTATTGTTAACTTGAAAAGTTAAAATTAGTTTTTGTATAAAGTGAAAAAAAAGTTGTAATTAAGACATAAATAGACACTTTTATGCTTTGATTTTATACCTTGACTTACTTTTTACTTTTGTGTCATAATTATGACTTTATATCTCAATTTCTACTTTGTATCTCATAATTGTTACTTAGTATCTCATCATTTTTTACTTTTTGTCATTGAAGTCATAATTAAGTCATAATAATGAAATAAAAAGTTGAAATTATGACAGAAAATCAACGTTTTGTCAATTATGACTTCTCGTAATTTTGACTCTTGTGTCATAATTTCAACTTTTTATCTCATAGTCATTACTTAGTATCTCAATTTAAATCTTTTGTAAATTCTGACCTCATATTTTGACTGTTAATTTATTGCTATACTATTGTCCATTAACTTGAAAACTTAAACTTAATTTCCACATTAGCTAGTACAGTTTTAAGTTAAGTTTAAGTTTAAGTTAAGTTAAGTTAAGTTAAGTTAAGTTAAGTTAAGTTAAGTTAAGTTAAGTTAAGTTAAGTTAAGTTAAGTTAAGTTAAGTTAAGTTAAGTTAAGTTAAGTTAAGTTAAGTTAAGTTAAGTTAAGTTAAGTTAAGTTAACGATGCTCATGACAAGAATAGCATGTATAGTTATCTTTATTGAAGTTAATTAGGTTTAAATCGCCGTCATGCATGAATGAATGATATTTTTGCAATTTTACACATAATAATCCACGATGATCACATTACACAAAAAACTGAAATTGCACGTCAAAATAACACATTGTCAATATTTTTTGAGACCCCCCAAAATTTCACAAATCCCGTTTTCAGGGGAGCCCATGTCTTATTAAGGGGAGCCGAGCTCCCCCGTAGTTCGCACCCTGGTCCTAATGTCTCTTTATGACACAAATTACACAATATGTTGTCAGTCAAGACATTTATTCAACAGTGTTCGACTCAATAAATAAATTAAAATTAAAATACATAAATATTCCCATAATATCTCCAGATGTGTTTATGTGTTTATAGTTAATGCATGCCACTGAGGTTTTGTTTTTTCAAGATTTTCTGGTAAAATAAATGGGAAAGAGTATTTTATATGTTCTGTTTGGTAGATTTGTAATTATTTATTTATTTACACCATTTTTATGGAAGCCCATTTCTGCCACAAAAGAAAAAAAATAATGCTTTGTTAAGTCATAATTATGGAATTAAAAAGTCAAAATCATGAGATACTAATTCAAAATCATGACATAAAAATGTTTTCGTTTTGTCACGTTTTGAATTCGTATCATAATTTGGCTGTATCTCATAATTTGACATAGTATCCCAGAAGTTTCACTTTTGTGTCCCAATTATGACTTTCTATCTCATAATTATGACTTATTATGAAATAATGAGTTAAAGTCAAAATGATGCAATGAAAAGTCAATTTTTATGTCATAATTATGATTTTTTTTTTAAATCTCAAACTTTTTAATTTGACTGAGTATCTCATATTTATGACTTAGTCTGTCATAACTTACACTTTTTCAGTTTATTTTAAATGGTCCAACATTTATCTATGATATAACTAATTTTAACTTTAGTTTCAATTTATTTTATATTTATTTTAGTCTTTCAGTTGAGATGGTTAAAACTGCATGCATTATACCTATAAAGAATTAGCACATCCACAAGCATCCACGTCATGTATGTGTAAGAAAGATCGTCTTCAGAATGCTCCATTAGTATTATTACCGTATTGTCCCGAATATAAGACGATGTTTTTTTCTTGGAAATACATTGTATAAATTAACACTAAACTAGAATAATAAAAGTTCATTGTTAGTTCATGACACTAATCCAATGAATTCATGAGATACAGTGTTCATTGTTATGAAGTGTTACTCATATTCTTAATGTATTACCTCTTTTGTTATATATCCATCTTTATTAATATCATACAGGTTAAATGCCCAGTTAAGCTTCTCCTGTCAAAACTGACAGAGCCATTGTGATCTGTGTCGAACGCATCGAACAGAAAATGTGCATAAGTTGATGCGTCTGAAAAATAAAACAGGAAACTGCTCAGCTTCAATCACAGCAATGTCATTACATCATTTCATAGCCTATTATATTCAACAACAAAGGGGATGCATAAGCTTGCACAAGCTATGATCCATTATACTATAAATAATGCAAGCAGTGTGCATATGTGAATGGGCTGGAAATGAGTAGGGCCACGTGAGAGAAATTTGTCACAAACCCTGACAAATGATGTAGAGAAGCTCAGACTCATAATTATAAAACTACTCCTTTGACTTTGCAGTGGCACAAATCATGTGACTCAAAAGAGAAAAGAATCACTACAACAGCCATTTCCAATGGGAGACCTCCATTCAGATCAGTGGTGTGTGTGTGTGTGTGTGTGTTGGTCTCCTGAAATGATGTGGAAAACTCCACTTTTTAGTTCTATAAATTCATATTCCATTTCTATTTGATGTTATACAGTTTCTGGGTTAAAGACACACACAAAAAAATCATGCTTGGGTAAGTCATAATTATGACATAAATATGAGATATTAAGTAATTAAGTCATATTATGACATATTAAGTCATAATTATGAGATAAAAGGGTCGATATTATGAGAAAGTCAAAATGATGACAGAAAAAGTTTCTGTCATATTTATGATGTATCTCATAATTTTGACTTTCATGTCACCATTATGACATTTTACAGTTTTTAATATGAAAGTCAAAATTTTGAGATACTAAGTCATAATTATGAAAAGTCAAAATTATGACATACTAAGTGGAAATTATAACTAAAAGTAGAATTCCTTCATAATTACATCTTGGCATCTCATAATTTTGACTTTTGTGCCATCATTATAGCTTTTTATTTTTTCACTGTTTTAATAATCTTTCTATGGAAGCCCATTTTCACTGCAAAATAAAATTTTTTTTTTTATTATTATGAAAGTCAAAATTATGAGATACTAAGACATAATTATGAGATAATACTCATAATACAAATATGAGAAATTAAATTATTTTATTATATTGAAATTATAAGATGAAAAATAGAATTGTTGCCATAATTATGACTAAGTATCTGTTAATTTGGACTTTTTTTTGTCATAATTATTATTATTTTTTAAAATCTCAATCTTTTTATGTCACAATTTCAACTTTTGATGTCATAATTATGCAGGACTTTTTTCTTATGTGGCAGAAAATTTTACTATATTACTGAAAGCGCTTTTAGTACAATTTGCTGGATATTTCACTTTAAAAGTGAGGCAAAACATACAAAAAGCAACATAATCACTGCAAAATAAAATTTTTTTTTTTATTATTATGAAAGTCAAAATTATGAGATACTAAGACATAATTATGAGATAATACTCATAATACAAATATGAGAAATTAAATTATTTTATTATATTGAAATTATAAGATGAAAAATATAATTGTTGCCATAATTATGACTAAGTATCTGTTAATTTGGACTTTTTTTTGTCATAATTATTATTATTTTTTTAAATCTCATAATCTTTTTATGTCACAATTTCAACTTTTGATGTCATAATTATGCAGGACTTTTTTCTTATGTGGCAGAAAATTTTACTATATTACTGAAAGCGCTTTTAGTACAATTTGCTGGATATTTCACTTTAAAAGTGAGGCAAAACATACAAAAAGCAACATAATATTTTGCATAAACAAAATTTGTTGCAGAAACAATAACTGTAATAATACAGTAAAAGTATGTTTTGCCAGGTAACCTAAAATGGTAAATTTAAGTTAACTGGCTTTTCAAATGCAAAATATTATTTAAAGGGGTCATATGATGCGATTTCAAGTTTTCCTTTCTCTTATCAAACTACAACAGGTTACACCAATAAAAACTATTATAAAGGGTTAGATCAAGCAGCTTAAAACAATCACACTATACAGTATAACTGTAAAGGAAATAGTAGTAGAGAATATCTGACTTTAAATATACTCACCTCCCTGTGGAAAGAACTGAGAGTAAATTTCCTTAAATGTGTCTTCATTGACCACACCACTGGGGCATTCCTGAAAAACACAAATACAGACATTTCCATCACTGAGATGTTATTGAGGAGTGATTTCACCAAGAGAACCATTATGTGCATGAACATCCAAATAGGAAATGGCACCATTGTTGAGCAATAAACACATTATCCATTGTCCATTCTCATTCTAATGCGCATCATAAATGAAAATGTGAAACAGCAGGCAAACACATTGTGCTAGAAGTCCATTTGCTGCATTGAACATAATCTCATATGACTCTCCTTCATTTCAAATAAACGAGCTCAGAGAGATTGCAAGTGCTTGTCAGACAGTGTTGTAAGACCACCATTCTTTACTGTACTATCACTGATCACTAGGTAATGGTAGACCTCATATATGATTTGCCTAGCACTGAAGCCTGCATGTTGTATCTCTAATAAATTTTTAGAAATGTGCATGCTTAATGCTTGAATTTGCTTTCGATTTTATTGGATGACTTGCACTAAAAACGATGCTCTGAATATCAGATCGACCTCCTCAAGATGACCAATAGTTTAAGCTGTCATGCTTGTCTGATGAAACGCTCTCAGATGTTTTGGTTTAGTAAACACATTTATGAACGGCTCTTCAGAAATGATGCTTTCAAGCCTGAAAGTGAATTATGGGAGGATGACTGCTGTCTCACAACATCAGCAATGCAATGGCTGTTATCCAAGATGTCTGCTGAAGAAACCAGTGTATTTTATTAATTCTGAAATAGCAGCAGATATAACAGATTAGTGCTGTTATACAAATATCCCAAAACCAGTGATAGTCTGATAGTTAAAGCAACTACAGATTGAACTTTATAAGACCCGTATTTAGCAAACCTTCATTAGGCAGTTCCAGCATTACTCATGTGCTCCCCTCAACATGATAAACCAGCTAAAATAAAGTCAAATCACATTTATAACAATATATCTCCCTTGACGACAGATGCCACCACTTTCTGATTTGAAGTGTTTGATGTATTGTTTTAATTCACATGTTTGTAGCAAAAGAACTGAGAACTGTAATGTTCTTTAACTAGTTTTATGCGAAGCACAATACTGGATTCTGACGGCTGGTTAACATTGGGCTTTATAAGGAGAAACAGATCAGTAGAGTAGCAGCAAAGTAGCTTTAATATTCAATTTGAGAGCATGTATTCATCCTGCTGGTTGCAATTTAATATGAGTAATAGAGGTGTCATTTTTGTTGACATAATAACTGTGCATTTATATGATGAAGGTAAAACATCCCACACCCTTAGCACAAAATAAAGTCAATTCTGATGTTTATGCCTTATTCTTAGCATCATTAACTGTTTTAAAACCTGTAACTTGTGTATGATATCTTATTTAAAAACGTTTTCGCTTCCATAGATGGCATAATGAAAGCAATCTGTCCATACTGCACTCCTGCAATGATAAACACATGATTCTGCATGTCATATGAAGGATCTTAACAAATGAACAATCCAAAATTATAATAGCTGTAACAGTGTCATTTGGACCCCAGGAATTGGATTAGATTACGTAGTAGAAAGGGCAATTTTTTCAAGATGATTGCTGTTGCTTTATCATAAATGGTGTGGTAATTGCAGCAATTAAGAAATGTGCTTTTACAGTGTAACTATTTCAAGCAAGGTAAGTGGGGAAAATTGCTTAGACGTCTTTAGTTTACATACCCAAGAGAGATTTCAGTTATTTTCTGTGACCAGAAGTGACTAAATCATCTAAATCATCTACTTTTGTTGCTTTGCAGCCTGAAATGAAGACGGACACATTTTTTGTTTTATCCAGCTGTATTTACATAAAAAAAAAAGTTTTGGAAAAAGGATCACCCCCTTCCTAAAAATCACTTGTAAACTCAATCAGGTGTAGCTAATCATCTTCTCAATGGCACACAAAGCCATTTGACACTCAACTGTGCTCATTTTGATTAGCTCAGCATGAAAAGAGCTTTCCTGCACTGTAAAAAGTGACGGTTAAAATTAACGGTAAAAGACTGTAAAAATGCTACAGTAAAAACCTGTTAAATGGTTAACAGTAAATTCCCCTACTATATACGGTGAAAAACTGTATTGGACATTACATGTAATTTTACGGTAGTATACCGTTTTTGAAAAAGACCGTATAATTTACAGTCAGGCACAAGTCAGGAGATGGATACAAAAACATTTCCAAGGCTTTATCAATGCCTAGAAGCACAGTGAAGTCTATTATTAAG
>NW_015666550.1:92560-92951 GCF_001515625.1 Sinocyclocheilus rhinocerous
AACCACAGCTGCCGTTTTTTTTACCGTAAATTTTACGGAATTTTTTTTACAGTGTGGAGCATTTTAGTCCTTGGTAGTGCAACTGAATCAAACAATCAACTGTGGGTGGCAAGGCACTGTCAAAAGATCTCCGGGATAAAGTTGTGGACAGGCACAAGACAAACGATATGTCTGGAGGAAATCCAACACATCTCACCATCCAAATAACAGCATTCCTACAGTAAAGAATGGAGGTTGTAATATCCTGTTATGGGGGTGTTTCTCTGCAGCAGGGACTGGAGCACTTGTCAGGATAGAAGGAAAAATGGATGGGGCAAAATACTGTCAAATTCTTGAGGAAAATCTGCTGCCCTCTGCCAGAAAGTTGTCAATGGGAAGAAGGTTTACCTTC